>NC_053024.1:469299204-469586521 GCF_003073215.2 Triticum urartu | reverse complement strand
GCGGCAAGATGGAGGTGGCCAGAAGCGTAGTCTTCGACAGGATTAGCTATCCCCCTCTTATTCTGGCTTTCTGCAGTTCAGTCCACCGATATGGCCCTTTACACATTTACCCATGCATATGTAGTGTAGCTCCTTGCTTGCGAGTACTTTGGATGAGTACTCACGGTTGCTTTCTCCCTCTTTTCCTCCTATCCCTTCTACCTGGTTGTCGCAACCAGATGTTGGAGCCCAGGATCCAGACGCCACCGTCGACGATGACTCCTACTACACCGGAGGTGCCTACTACTACGTGATGCCCGCTGACGACGACCGGGAGTAGTTTAGGAGGATCCCAGGCAGGAGGCCTGCGCCTCTTTCGATCTGTACCCCAGTTTGTGCTAGCCTTCTTAAGGCAAACTTGTTTAACTTATGTCTGTACTCAGATTTTGTTGCTTCCGCTGAGTCGTCTTTGATCGAGCTCTTGTATTCGAGCCCTCGAGGCCCCTATCTTGTAGCATGATGCTTGTATGACTTATTTTATTTGTAGAGTTGTGTTGTGATATCATCCCGTGAGTCCCTGATCTTGATCGTACACGTTTGCGTGTATGATTAGTGTACGATTAAATCGGGGGCGTCACAAGTTGGTATCAGAGCCGACTGCCTGTAGGAATCCCCCTTCCACACTCTTTGGCTGAAGTCGAGTCTAGACATTGCATAACTTTTACTAACATGGTTGTGTGTCTCAATGGCACACGTCGCCATTGGGTGGTTGTAGGATCTTTTATTCCTCGTCTATACTCTGGGATTCTAATCTCTCTTCTATTCGGGTTTAATGAATTTGCTAAAAATCTAATTTAAGTTCTCGAAAATACTTTCTCCCGGAGAGCCCTTCAGTCCAGATGATCGCCGGCTGCACTAGAAGATTTCGAAGATACTCTCCGATATTCTGTCGAGACCTTGTGCGTGTTGCTTTTGCAATTCCCTTCTATCGATAAACCTTTATGGATAACCACGTACACGTGCCATTCATATAATCATTCCTCATTGATCTTGTTATTAAAAGATGGCCCAAAATTCTCTCTATTGTTCCGAGAATACTTTGTTTCTACTGCTTTGCATTTATTTGCCACATGAATACCACTATGGGTAAATTTCTAGCACTCACCGGATATTTGCTCATCCCCAGTTGGTTCATGTATTTCACAAAAGTCTTCAAAATACTATTTGAACTTCCGAAAATCTTGAGTAGCCTATTACTCTTGAAGTTCTTACTTGCTTGCACTATGGTTAATCCCATAAGTCTATAATTTTATTGGCATCCCTTATCATCATCATTTTGAGTCTGTTGATTCAAAATGTTGTGAATGCTCGCCATCCTCAATCAGATCCAATGATTCATCCTTCCGGCTCACACGTCATTTTGAACATGAGATGGTTATCGACCAATCAAATTGTCGTCGATTGTACCCCTAAGTCTATTCGACTGATCCATTCTTAATGAGAGCGTTGGCTTTTGATCCCTTGATTTGGAAATGATAATTCCTTTGTATTTAAGATTTGAAATACTCAGTTGTTTATATAATCTGATGCCCTTTCATTCCATCTTCCTCAGATAGAGTACCGATACTCGCATCAGCTCCATTGTAGACCGGAGGATCCCTTGTTGGATTATTATCCGGCAGTGTCCTTCCTATTCAATAATCTTGTGAGCCTTTCCATGGGTATATGATACCTTTGGTAAATTGTATCATCTGTTTTGCTAACCATGCTCTACTTTCGAGCTTGTGATATTTACTCTTGAAACTTGTGGTATATGTTTCTATGAAACCCCGATGGGTTGAACCTATACAACCTTCTCTAAAACCGTGTGAACTCGAAAGTTTTCACGAGTCATACACTTCTGGTATTTTGCCAGATGAAATTTCAACAATACAACTTCTTCAAAAGTGAGGAGTGAATGAAAGGTTATGCATTGGAGAAGTGGGAGTCGACCTTGAACTTTGGGTTCATGCGCATGGACACGATGTAGATCTTATCGTTAAAGCTTCTCTTAAATTAAATTATTCCTTTGGTATAAGTTCATCTTATATCTGAGATCTGACCTTTTGCAATCGTGGTTCCGACCATGTTCTCCTTTAAATACCATTTCGCGTGCAAGTTTAAGCGCTTGTATTTTGCAGAGCAATACCCCAGTCCAACCTCTACTTTGACCTGTCATCGAGTATTACCCCCTCTGGTATCTCGAGATTATCACGGAACTGCATAACTTCTTATGAGTTCTTCTTCAAGTATTATTTGACTTTCGCTGCATCATCATTTGACTTGATGTCATCGCCAACCGATTGCATCTTCATGAAATTTCTCAACAAATGTGTCGTGGTCATCATCAACATCCTGAGCTCTTCCAAGAATTATATCAAATTCTTGATGAGAAATACCATCCTCGCCCCTCAATGGTTTGTGTTATCCCCGACCACTTTATTGCCTTCCGTTAAACACAAAATCATTCGTGTTTTGTGTTATACCTTGAGATCCTTGCTATCCAGCATTTGCTCTTCTTTACCTTGGAATATTACCACCTTTTATGTCAAGAATGTCGTGGTAATTTTACCACCTCTTGAGAATTCTTGATATAGTAATATCTCTCGCCTTTTGCGTTCATTTCTTGGTCTCCGTGTTAATTCTAACCGGAATACCGACAAATGGTCTGTGATGTGTAAATTCTAAACTTCTAGCAACCCTATTTGCTTTGAAGTTATTGGTCTACAGTTCCATTCTAAGTCTATTGCTTATTGAATCATCATTCGAACATTGATCGTGCTACCTAGTCCAGATTCCTGGGTGCACCCTTCTATCATTGTTCAGTTGTGTATGTTTCCCTCGAGCATACATCATTATATCATTTGATCCGACAAATGATATTTCCTTGTTCACATAATTGTGGAAATCAAATCCTTTGGAAATCTCGATGATTTGTTGCTGAGCCTATCAACCACCTCATCCTCTCCTTGGTTTAATGATGAACTCCTGTTGCGGAACTCGCTTCCATACTTCAATTCCCGAGAATCTTAAAATGTCATCTTGACAATTTGTGTTGCACTTTCTTCTCAGGTATCCTGAAATCTGAGTTATCCTAACACCATTCAGATCTGAATCTCAGTCAGATATGATGGTTGGAACATATTTCCAAGAGTTATAACATTGGTCTTTATGTGACCCAGTAAGGTGATGTCGTGCCTAGCACACCTGTCCCGAGGACCTATCATTATAGTTTCCTTTTTAACAAGGTTAACCATTCTTCCATGAGGAAATTGTAAGACTTATTCTACAAGTTATTCCTGATGGATCCTTTGTGTTTCCAAAGTCTGATCTCCACAAGATGACCATGTCAATGCTATCTCGAAGCATGTCTATGGTACTCTGAATTTCAACAAGAACATTTGAAGCCCAATGCTAAATGTTTCCTGCTCTATTATCCAAACACCGTTGTATGGATAATGTCATGAAAATCTCTCTCCCCTACCTAAAGAGTTTTCTACGTTATATCCTGTCATGGATATCATGCTCAGCTTGTCCTTGAGAAGGATATACCCTTGAAATATGTTGAAATATGTGTTTAAACACATTCTTCCTTTCCATTGTTCTGTTTAACCTGAGGATCACCTTTTCCTTTCCATTGGTTTGTTTAACCCTTCTTGTGATCTATATGATCTAAACAGTAAGGTTCTTCTGCTCATGTAAACACATCGGTGTACGATTCTGTCAGCAAGACCCTGTTACTATTGTTTATGGCATTCCGGTAGCCACCGATGGATGAGAACTTTGCCTATTGGCCCGCCTCGTTCAACGAGCAGGAAAATGGTTCTCTTTGTCCCTCGCCCTTGGTACTGATGTTGTTGCTGACATAAATGATAGGCTATCCTCTGACATACCTTGCTTACATGATCGTGCAAGACGTCACCGCCTTTCCTACTTTTAACCCACATGGTGGGCCCATAAACCACAGTTCCACAGGATCGAAACCTAACTCTCCTGTACACCCCCTGTTCCTAGAGTTATTCCTCGTGCGTGGCCTTGTATGTAATTCACGAACCACCGTCCTAGTGATCTATTCTGGTAATAGACGCAATACTCAATCTCGTTGCTCTGGACCCCTTTCGCGTGTTGTTTCAGACATCGAACGATTGCCTATCCATTTGAAACTTCTCATGGTACCTCCGTACCTTACTCTTGATGTATTTTATATGTTCAACTCGAGAGATAATCTTATGTTCATTCATGGGTTATCCCCAGATTGTTTCCCTCATAAGCATTCTATCGTAGCCAAGCTGCCCCCTACGTATTCGTAATTACGTTGGAGTTCCCGAAGAAAAGGACGACTTCACCATGATGACCTTAAGCGGAGGAATGAAAACATCAACGTAAAGGATCGACCATTTTGAGAAGAGCAAGCAAGACCGAGATGACTCGTTAGAATTTCGTAACCAGATCTTTCCCCCTTACTCCCCTCTTAAATCTCGGGACGAGATTTCTTGTAGTGGAGGAGAATTGTGACGCCCGGATAATCATGCTACAGTAATCTCACGTAAATGGTGACACGTCACCTCTGTCAGTTTAGTTAATCTCGGGTTAGTTCAAATACCGTTTCAAATTCAAAATTCAATTAAAGGCAAATAATAAAAGTTTTCAAACAACGAAACCAAAATGTTCAAGGTGGGTCAGATAAATCATGTGTAAATACGATGGAGAAACCAAACCTTGATAAAATGTTTAAGGGCTCTAAACTAATTAAAACAGTAGTGAAAACAATTAAACAAATACCTATTGGATTTTATAAAATATTAAAATATTTTATTATGGGTTAAGAATTGATGTGACAGCAGTTTGTTTATAAATACTACTTTAGATACTAGTGGTGATTTTTGTAAAAACTAAAGATTAAAAGAAACTAGAAATAAGATAGAAAAAGAAAATAAATAAAAAGAAAAGGTCTAAACAAAAACAAAACAACAAAGAAAGAAAAGGAAGAAAGACCCCCCTGCTGGGCCAAGTGGCCCAACTGGCCTCCACCGGCCCAGCCGGCCGGCCCACTCCCTCCCCTTAACCCCCGAAACCCTAGCCGTAACCACCCGTCGCCCCACTCGCTCCCCCCCACTCCCCTCGACCCCCCCCCCCGTCTCTTCCCTCTCCCCCCGATCTGGATCGAGGGGCGCACGCCCAACTCCGTGCGAGCGCGCCGCGCCCCCAGACACCGCGAGCCTCTGCGCCCCCGCCTCCTACCACCGGCGCCCCGCCATCCTTCGCGCGTCCCGCCCCTACCACACGTCCATGTCGTCGGTGCCGTCCCTGACGCCGCCGGCACTCACCGTGGCCACCGTCCTTGCGTGCCGTCCTCTTCGTCGCCGGTGCCGCATCGCCGGACCTCCCCGACTCCTCCACGAGCCCGCTGCCATGCCCCTCCTGCTCCCCTGTGAGCCGCCGTCCTCCATTCCTCTCCTCTTCCCTATAGATCGAACGCGCCCGCGACCGATTCACCGCGACCTCACCGCGCCCCCTGCTCCGGGCTGACCGATGCCTGGCGATAGCCCTCACACGCCGCGACCTCAGTTTATCCAACGCGCCCCAACTGCTGCGTGCTCCTGGCCTTTCGCCTGGCGAGCTGACACGCCGCCGCACAGCAGTTGTCAGCCAGCCGCCAACGCTACTGGCCGTCGACTCGCCAGCCCGCCTTGTCGATACACGTCACAAGCAATCGTCCACTAAGGGGCCAAAGCTCGCAAGAACGACCCAAGCGGACACACACACAACTAACGACCTCTCCTCTGTGCCGCTGTACCCTCCGAGAGAGAGCAGACCGGCAAGCTCCTGCTGGGAGCGATCACCTACACCCCTTAGATACCGCCCTCTGCGCCATAGGCCTCAGGCAAGCAGCGACGACGACCCACGGCACGCACCCTCTGCACTGCCAGGACCGCAGCACTCGGCAATCCACTGCAGGCGCGCACCCGCCGCCCCACGTCTCCGTCCTGCCGGCCTCGACCATGGCCTCGCCGGAGCCGGGTTCGGCCACCCGCGCCCCTGCCCTTCCCTGTGCGCGTTCGTGCACAGGAGGGAGGTGGCCTGAGCCACTTACAGGTGGGGCCCTCCCCCTGTAAATCAGATAAAAGGATAAGAGTAGAGAAAAATGAAAATGGAAAATAAAAGGAAATAGTAAAAGTGAATTAATTAATTAACCTTGCTTAATTTGACCTAATTAACTAGCTTAGGTGTTTAAGCCTATTTTAATTAAATTGTGACAATGACATGTGGGTCTCACATGCACTATTCACACCATTGACCAGTCAACCATTGACTTGGTCAACTGGGTCTCCTGGCCCCACAGGTCATAGGCTGTGGCTGGCTTCTGTTGTGTACACATAGCTTTTTACTACTTAAATTGAATTAAAATAATTTAGAAAATGAATTAAAACTTTAGAAATTAATATAAAATAATCCGTAACTCGGATGAAAATACTTTGTACATGAAAGTTGCTCAGAACGACGAGACGAATTCGAATACGCCACGTTCTCGAACACGACGCCCCGTTTTATCCGCCACGCATCCCTAGCATAGCGAACACGCAACTTTCCCCCTCTGTTTCATCTGTCCGAAAACGCGAAACACCGGGGATACTTTCCCGGATGTTTCCCCCCTTCACCGGTATCACCTCATACCGCGATAGGGCACCCCTAGCACCGATACTTGTCATGTCATGCATCGCTATGCATTGTTTGCAATATTTATTGTTTCTTCCCCCTCTTCTCTCGCTAGACACCGAGACCGACGCCGCTGCTACCCAGTACGACTATGGAGTTGACGACCCCTCTCTCTTGCCAGAGCAACCAGGCAAGCCCCCCTTGATCACCAGATATCGCCTACTCTTCTCTATACTGCTTGCATTAGAGTAGTGTAGCATGTTACTGCTTTCCGTTAATCCTATCTGATGCATAGCCTGTCCTTTGCTACTACTGTTTTACCTTACCTGCAATCCTCATGCTTAGTATAGGATGCTAGTTATCCATCAGTGGCCCTACATTCTGTCCGTCTGCCATGCTATACTATCGGGCCGTGATCACTCGGGAGGTGATCACGTGTATATACTATTATATATACATGATACATGTGGTGATTAAAGACGGGTCGGCTCGTAGGAGCACCCGCGAGTGGATCTTTGAGGCGGAGCGACAGGGCAGGTTCGACCACCTAGGAGAGAGGTGGGCCTGGCCCTGGTCGGCGTTCGACGGATACTTAACACGCTTAACGAGATCTGGGTATTTGATCTGAGTCTGGCCATTTGGTCTATACGCACTAACCATCTACGCGGGAGTAGTTATGGGTATCCCGGCGTCGTGGTATCAGCCGAAGCCTTCGTGACGTCAGCGACTGAGTGGCGCGCGCCGGATTGGAACGTAAGCCTGCTCTTGTATTAAGGGGGCTAGGTTCTGCTTCCGGCCGCGTACGCAACGTGCAGGTGTGCAATGGGCGATGGGCCCAGACCCCTGCGCCATAGGATTTAGACCGGCGTGCTGACCTCTCTGTTGTGCCTAGGTAGGGCTGCGACGTGTTGATCTTCCGAGGCCGGGCATGACCCAGGAAAGTGTGTCCGGCCAAAGGGATCGAGCGTGTTGGGAAATGTGGTGCACCCCTGCAGGGAAGTTAATCTATTCGAATAGCCGTGATCTCGGTAACAGGACGACTTGGAGTTGTACCTTGACCTTATGACAACTAGAACGGATACTTAATAAAACACACCCTTCCAAGTGCCAGATACAACCGGTGATCGCTCTCTCACAGGGCGACGAGGGGAGGATCCGGGTTAGGTTATGCTATGCGATGCTACTTGAGGACTTCATCTACTCTCTTCTACATGCTGCAAGATGGAGGGGCCAGAAGCGTAGTCTTCGACAGGACTAGCTATCCCCCTCTTATTCCGGCATTCTGCAGTCAGTATATACTAACCCTGCCATTCCCCACAAAAATCATATTCGAGGGAAAGAGCCCCAATAAATCCAGAGCCTCCTCACTGATCCCAAAGGAAACCCAATACTGATACTCAACTAGCGCTAACTACCACAAACAAAATACGTCTCCATGGCCACGGCAAAAACCATCCCCATAAATAAAACATAAAACTCCCTGCACATGAAAGAAAAGGTACTAACAAATTCCACCCAATTCCTCCCCAAGAACAAAAAACCACCAATCATATACTAGCGAAATTTTAAGGCCAGTGCCTGGATAACCATTATCAAATAATAGACCACACCCACCCCAAACACACACCACTATTAGCTATCCCACCAGCACTGCAATCCACCTGATATGGCCCTTTACACATTTACCCATGCATATGTAGTGTAGCTCCTTGCTTGCGAGTACTTTGGATGAGTACTCACGGTTGCTTTCTCCTCTCTTTTCCTCCATCCCTTCTACCTGGTTGTCGCAACCAGATGTTGGAGCCCAGGAGCCAGACGCCACCTGTCGACGACGACTCCTACTACACCGGAGGTGCCTACTACTACGTGATGCCCGCTGACGACGACCGGGAGTAGTTTAGGAGGATCCCAGGCAGGAGGCCTGCGCCTCTTTCGATCTGTACCCCAGTTTGTGCTAGCCTTCTTAAGGCAAACTTGTTTAACTTATTTCTGTACTCAGATTTTGTTGCTTCCGCTGACTCGTCTTTGATCGAGCTCTTGTATTCGAGCCCTCGAGGCCCCTGGCTTGTAACATGATGCTTGTATGACTTATTTTATTTGTAGAGTTGTGTTGTGATATCATCCCGTGAGTCCCTGATCTTGATCGTACACGTTTATGTGTATGATTAGTGTACGATAAATCGGGGGCGTCACAATCTTCCTCAAAACAGCCACCATACCTACCTATTATGGCATTTCCATAGCCATTCCAAGATATATTGCCATGCAACTTTCCACCATTCCGTTTATTATGACACGCATCATCATTGTCATATTGCTTTGCATGATCATGTAGTTGACATCATATTTGTGGCAAAGCCACCATTCATAATTTTTCATACATGTCGCTCTTGATTCATCGCAATCCCGGTACACCGCCGGAGGCATTCATATAGAGTCATACTTTGTTCTAGTATCGAGTTGTAATTCTTCAGTTGTAAATAAATAGAAGTGTGATGATCATCATTAATAGAGCATTGTCCAAAAAAAGAGAGAAAGGCCAAATAAAAAAAGAAAATAATGGCCAAATAAAAAAAGGAAAGGGCAAATAAATAAAAAAATAAAAAATAATTATAAAAGGGACAATGCTACTATCCTTTTTCCACACTTGTGCTTCAAAGTAGCACCATGATCTTTATGATAGAGAGTCTCTTGTTTTGTCATTTTCATATACTAATGGGAATTTTTCATTATAGAACTTGGCTTGTATATTCCAACAATGGGCCTCCTCAAGTGCCCTAGGTCTTCGTGAGCAAGAAAGTTGGATGCACACCCACTCTAGTTTCTTTTGTTGAGCTTTCATAGACTTATAGCTCTAGTGCATCCGTTGCATGGCAATCCCTACTCACTCACATTGATATCTATTGATGGGCATCTCCATAGCCCGTTGATATGCCTAGTAGATGTGAGACTATCTTCTCCCTTTTTGTCTTCTCCACAACCACCATTCTATTCCACCTATAGTGCTATGTCCATGGCTCACGCTCATGTATTGCGTGAAGATTGAAAAAGTTTGAGAACATCAAAAGTATGAAACAATTGCTTGGCTTGTCATCGGTGTTGTGCATGATTTAAATATTTTGTGTGGTGAAGATGGAGCATAGCCAGACTATATGATTTTGTAGGGATAGCTTTCTTTGGCCATGTTATTTTGAGAAGACATAATTGCTTAGTTAGTATGCTTGAAGTATTATTACTTTTATGTCAATATGAACTTTTGTCTTGAATCTTTCGGATTTGAATATTCATACCACAATTAAGAAGAATTACATTGAAATTATGCCAACTAGCATTCCACATCAAAAATTATCTTTTTATCATTTACCTACTCGAGGACGAGCAGGAATTAAGCTTGGGGATGCTTGATACGTCTCCAACGTATCTATAATTTTTGATTGCTCCATGCTATGTTATCTACTATTTTGGGCAATATTGGGCTTTATTATCCACTTTAATATTATTTTTGGGACTAACCTATTAACCGGAGGCCCAGCCCAGATTTGCGGTTTTATGCCTATTTCAGTGTTTTGAAGAAAAGGAATATCAGACGGAGTCGAAACGGAACGAAATCAACTGGAGAAGTTATTTTTGGAAGGAAACACACCTGATGGACTTGGACCCCACGTCAAGGAAGGAACGAGGTGCTCACGAGGGTGGGGGCGCCCCCCTAGGGCGCGCCCCCCTGTCTCGTGGGGCCCTCGTGGCTCCCCTGACGTACCTCCTGCACCCATATATACCTACGTGACCTAAAACTTCCAGAACACACAATAGATCAGGAGTTCCGCCGCCAGAAGCCTCCGTAGCCACCGAAAACCAATCTAGACCCGTTCCGGCACCCTGCCGGAGGGGGCAATCCCTCTCCGGTGGCCATCTTCATCATCTCGGTGCTCTCCATGACGAGGAGGGAGTAGTTCTCCCTCGGGGCTGAGGGTATGTACCAGTAGCTATGTGTTTGATCTCTCTCTCTCTCGTGTTCTTGAGATGATACGATCTTGATGTATCGCGAGCTTTGCTATTATAGTTGGATGTTATGTTTCTCCTCCCCCTCTACTCTCTTGTAATGGATTGAGTTTTCCCCTTAAAGTAATCTTATCGGATTGAGTCTTTAAAGATTTGAGAACACTTGATGTATGTCTTGCCGTGCGTATCTGTGGTGACAATGGGATACCACATGATTCACTTGATGTATGTTTTGGTGATCAACTTGCGGGTTCCGCCCATGAACCTATGCATAGGGTTGGCACACGTTTTCGTCGTGATTCTCCGGTAGAAACTTTGGGGCACTCTTTGAGGTTTTATGTGTTGGTTGAATAGATGAATCTGAGATTGTGTGATGCATATCATATAATCGTACCCACGGATACTTGAGGTGACATTGGAGTATCTAGGTGACATTAGGGTTTTGGTTGATTTGTGTCTTAAGGTGTTATTCTAGTACGAACTCTAGGGCTGTTTGTGACACTTATAGGAATAGCCCAACGGATTGATTGGAAAGAATAACTTTAAGGTGGTTTCATACCCTACCATAATCTCTTCATTCGTTCTCCGCTATTAGTGACTTTGGAGTGACTCTTTGTTGCATGTTGAGGGATAGTTATGTGATCCAATTATGTTAGTATTGTTGAGGGAACTTGCACTAGCGAAAGTATGAACCCTAGGCCTTGTTTCAACGCATTGCAATACCGTTTACGCTCACATTTATCATTCGTTACCTTGCTGTTATATTTTCAGATTACAAAAACCTAGATCTACTATCCATATACCACTTGTATCACCATCTCTTCGCCAAACTAGTGCACCTATACAAGTTACCATTGTATTGGATGTGTTGGGGACACAAGAGACTCTTTGTTATTTGGTTGCAGGGTTGCTTGAGAGAGACCATCTTCATCCTACGCCTCCTACGGATTGATAAACCATATGTCATCCACTTGAGGGAAATTTGCTACTGTCCTACAGACCTCTGCACTTGGAGGCCCAACAACGTCTACAAGAATAAGGTTGTGTAGTAGACATCAGGGGGATAGATTGGTAGGAAAAGACCATCGGTCGTCCCCGACCGCCACTCATAAGGAAGACAATCAAATAACACCTCACGTTTCAAATTTGTTACACAATGGTCACCATACGTGCATGCTACGGGACTTGCAAACTTCAACACAAGTATTTCTCAAATTCACAACTACTCAACTAGCACACTTTAATATTACCACATTTATATCTCAAAACAATTATCAATTATCAAACTTCTCATAGTATTCAATGCACTTTCTATGATAGTTTTTATTATACCAATCTTGGATGCCTATCATATTAGGACTAAATTCATAACCAAAGAAAATTACCATGCTGTTCTAAAGGACTCTCAAAATGATATAAGTGAAGCATGAGATATCAATAATTTCTATAAAACAAAACCACCACCGTGCTCTAAAAGATATAAGTGAAGCACTAGAGCAAAATTATGTAGCTCAAAAGATATAAGTGAAGCACATATAGTATTCTAATAAATTTCAATTCATGTGTGTATCTCCCAAAAGGTGTGTACAACAAGAATGATTGTGGTAAACTAAAAAGCAAAGACTAAAATCATACAAGACGCTCCAAGCAAAACACATATCATGTGGTGAATAAAAATATAGCCTCAAGTAAAGTTACCGATAGAAGAAGACGAAAGAGGGGATGCCTTCCGGGGCATCCCCAAGCTTAGGCTTTTGGTTGTCCTTGAATTTTACCTTGGGGTGCCATGGGCATCCCCAAGCTTAGGCTCTTGCCACTCCTTGCTCCATAATCCATCAAATCTTTACCCAAAACTTGAAAACTTCACAACACAAAACTTAAACAGAAAATCTCATGAGCTCCGTTAGTAAAAGAAAACAAACCACCACTTAAAGTACAGTAATGAACTCATTCTTTATTTATATTGGTGTTAAACCTACTGTATTAGAACTTTTCTATGGTTCATACACTCTGCTGCCTCTTTTAGCACTGCGTTGGTTTTCCCCGAAGAGGAAGGGATGATGCAGTAGAGTAGCGTAAGTAGTTCCCTCAGTTTTTGAGAAGCAAGGTATCAATCAAGTAGAAGGCTACGCGCGAGTCCCTTGTACCTGCACAAAACAAATAAATCCTCGCAACCAACGCAAATAGGGGTTGTCAGTCCCTATAAGGCCACTTACGAGAGTGAGATCTGATAGATATGATAAGATAATATTTTTGGTATTTTTATGATAAAGATGCAAAGTAAAATAAAGGCAAAGTAAATAACAAAGTAAATAACTAAGTAGTAGGAGATTGATAGGATAGAGATAGACCCGGGGGCCATAGGTTTCACTCTGCTGCCTCTTTTAGCACTGCGTTGGTTTTCCCCGAAGAGGAAGGGATGATGCAGTAGAGTAGCGTAAGTAGTTCCCTCAGTTTTTGAGAAGCAAGGTATCAATCAAGTAGAAGGCTACGCGCGAGTCCCTTGTACCTGCACAAAACAAATAAATCCTCGCAACCAACGCAAATAGGGGTTGTCAGTCCCTATAAGGCCACTTACAAGAGTGAGATCTGATAGATATGATAAGATAATATTTTTGGTATTTTTATGATAAAGATGCAAAGTAAAATAAAGGCAAAGTAAATAACAAAGTAAATAACTAAGTAGTAGGAGATTGATAGGATAGAGATAGACCCGGGGGCCATAGGTTTCACTAGTGGCTTCTCTCGAGAGCATAAATATTCTACGGTGGGTGAACAAATTACCGTTGAGCAATTGACAGAATTGAGCATAGTTATGAGAATATCTAGGTATGATCATGTATATAGGCATCACGTCCGAGACAAGTAGACCGACTCCTGCCTGCATCTACTACTATTACTCCACTCATCGACCGCTATCCAGCATGCAACTAGAGTATTAAGTTAAAAACAGAGTAACGCCTTAAGCAAGATGACATGATGTAGAGGGATAGACTCATGCAATATGAAGAAAACCCCATCTTGTTATCCTCGATGGCAACAATACAATACGTGCCTTGATGCCCTTACTGTCACCGGGAAAGGACACCGCAAGATTGAACCCAAAGCTAAGCACTTCTCCCATTGGAAGAAAGATCAATCTAGTAGGCCAAACCAAACTGATAATTCGAAGAGACTTGCAAAGATAACCAATCATACATAAAAGAATTCATAGAAGATTCAAATATTATTCGTAGATAGACTTGATCATAAACCCACAATTCATCGGTCTCAACAAACACATCGCAAAAAGAAGATTACATCGAATAGATCTCCACAAGAGAGGGGGAGAACATTGTATTGAGATCCAAAAAGAGAGAAGAAGCCATCGAGCTACTAACTATGGACCCGTAGGTCTGAAATAAACTACTCACACTTCATCGGAGGGGCTATGGTGTTGATGTAGAAGCCCTCCGTGATCAATGCCCCCTCCGGCGGAGCTCCGGAACAGGTAACAAGATGGGATCTCGTGGATACAAAAAGTTGTGGCAGTGGAATTAGGGTTTTGGCTCCGTCCCTGATCGTTTGGGGGTACGTGGGTATATATAGGAGGACGAAGTACGTCGGTGGAGCAACAGGGGGCCCACGAGGGTGGAGGGCGCGCCTGGGGGGTAGGCGCGCCCCCCTACCTCGTGGCCTCCTGTTACGTGGCTTGACGTAGGGTCCAAGTCTTCTGAGTTGTATTCGATGAGAAAATCACGTTCCCGAAGGTTTCATTCCGTTTGGACTCCGTTTGATATTCCTTTTCTTCGAAACCCTAAAACAGGCAAAAACAACAATCCTGGGTTGGGCCTCCGGTTAATAGGTTAGTCCCAAAAATAATATAAAAGTGGATAATAAAGCCCAATAATGTCCAAAACAGTAGATAATATAGCATGGAGCAATCAAAAATTATAGATACGTTGGAGACGTATCAAGCATCCCCAAGCTTAATTCCTACTCGTCCTCGAGTAAGTAAATGATAAAAACAGAATTTTTGATGCGGAGTGCTACTTGGCATAATTTTAATGTAATTCTTCTTAATTGTGGTATGAATATTCAGATCCGAAAGATTCAAGACAAAATTTCATATTGACATAAAAATGATAATACTTCAAGCATACTAACTAAGCAATTATGTCTTCTCAAAATAACATGGCCAAAGAAAGTTCATCCCTACAAAATCATATGGTTTAGTCATGTTTCATTTTCGTCACACAAGAATGCTATCATCATGCACAACCCTAATGACAAGCCAAGCAATTGTTTCATACTTTAGTAATCTCAAACCTATAAACTTTCACGCAATATATGAGCACGAGCCATGGACATAGCACTATGGGTGGAATAGAATATAATGAGGGGGGGTTATGTGGAGAAGACAAAAAGGAGAAAGTCTCACATCAACGAGGCTAATCAATGGGCTATGGAGATGCCCACCGATTGATGTTAATGCAAGGAGTAGGGATTGCCATGCAACGGATGCACTAGAGCTATAAATGTATGAAAGCTCAACAAAAGAAACTAGTGGGTGTGCATCCAACTTGCTTGCTCACGAAGACCTAGGGCACTTGAGGAGGCCCATTGTTGGAATATACAAGCCAAGTTCTATAATGAAAAATTCCCACTAGTATATGAAAGTGGTAACATGAGAGACTCTCTACTATGAAGATCATGGTGCTACTTTGAAGCACAAGTGTGGCAAAGGATAGTAACATTGTCCCTTATCTCTTTTTCTCTTTTTTTATTTTGGGCCTTTTTCTCTTTTTTATGGCCTTTCTCTTTTTTTGGGCCTTCTCTTTTTTTATGGCCTTTCTCTTTCTTTCTTTTTTATTTATTCCTCACTTGGGACAATGCTCTAGAAAATGATGATCATCACACTTCTATTTATTTACAACTCAATGATTGCAACTCGATACTAGAACAAAAGATGACTCTATATGAATGCCTCCGGCGGTATACCGGGATATGCAATGGACCAAGAGTGACATGTATGAAAGAATTATGAACGGTGGCTTTGCCACAAATACTATGTCAACTACATGACCATGCTAAGCAATATGACAATGATGAATGTGTCATGATGAATGGAATGGTGGAAAGTTGCATGGAAATATATCTCAGAATGGTATGGAAATGCCATAATAGGTAGGTATGGTGGCTGTTTTGAGGAAGATATAAGGAGGTTTATGTGTGAAAGAGCGTATCATATCACGGGGTTTGGATGCACCAGCGAAGTTTGCGCCAACTCTCAATGTGAGAAAGGGCAATGCACGGTACCGAAGAGGCTAGCAAGGATGGAAGGGTGAGAGTGCGTATAATCCATGGAGTCAACATTAGTCATAAAGAACTCACATACTTATTGCAAAAATCTAGAAGTCAACAAAAACCTCGGTACTACGCGCATGCTCCTAGGGGGATAGATTGGTAGGAAAAGACCATCTCTCGTCCCCGACCGCCACTCATAAGGAAGACGATCAAATAACACATCATGTTTCAAATTTGTTGCATAACGTTTACCATACGTGCATGCTACAGGACTTGCAAACCTCAAAACAAGTATTTCTCAATTTCACAACTACTCAACTAGCACGACTTTGATATTATTACCTCCATATCTCAAAACAATCATCAAGCATCAAACTTCTCTTAGTATTCAACACACTCATAAGAAAGTTTTATTATTAATCTTGCATACCAAGCATATTAGGATTTTAAGCAAATTACCATGCGATTAAGACTCTCAATATAATCTAAGTGAAGCATGAGAGATCAATAGTTTCTATAAAACAAATCCACCACCGTGCTCTAAAAGATATAAGTGAAGCACTAGAGCAAAATTATATAACTCAAAAGATATAAGCGAAGCACATAGAGTATTCTAACAAATTCCAAATCATATATGGCTCTCTCAAAAGGTGTGTACAGCAAGTATGATTGTGGTAAACTAACAAGCAAAGACTCAAATCATACAAGACGCTCCAAGCAAAACACATATCATGTGGTGAATAAAAATATAGCTCCAAGTAAAGTTACCGATAGAAGTAGACGAAAGAGGGGATGCCTTCCGGGGCATCCCCAAGCTTTGGCTTTTAGGTGTCCTTAGATTATATTGGGGGTGCCATGGGCATCCCCAATCTTAGGCTCTTGCCACACCTTGTTCCATAATCCATCAAATCTTTACCCAAAACTTTAAAACTTCACAACACAAAACTTAAAGTAGAAAATCTCGTGAGCTCCGTTAGTGAAAGAAATAAATGATCACTTCAAGGTACTGTAATGAACTCATTCTTTATTTATATGCGCGTTATACCCACTGTATTCCAACTTCTCTATGGTTTATAAACTATTTTACTAGCCATAGATTCATCAAAATAAGCAAACAACACACGAAAAATAGAATCTGTCAAAAAACAGAACAGTCTGTAGTAATCTGTATCTAGCACAAGATCTGGAACCCCAAAAATTCTAAAATAAATTTCTGGACGTGAGGAATTTATCTATTAATCATCTGCAAAAATAATTAACTAAATAGGACTTTCCAAATAAAAATGACAACAGTTCTCGTGAGCGCTAAAGTTTCTGTTTTTTACAGTAAGTTCAACAAGACTTTCCCCAAGTCTTCCCAACGGTTCTACATGGCACAAACACTAATTAAACACAAAAAACACAAAAAACATAGGATAAATAAATTATTTATTACTAAACAGGAGCAAAAATCAAGGAATAAAAATAAAATTGGGTTGCCTCCCAACAAGCGCTATCGTTTAACGCCCCTAGCTAGGCATAACAAGCAAGAATAGATCTAGGTATTGCCATCTTTGGTAGGCAATCCATAAGTGGCGCTCATAATAGATTCATAAGGGTAATTTAATTTTATTTCTAGGAAAGTATTCCATGCCTTTCCTTAATGGAAATTGGAATCTAATATTTCCTTCCTTCATATCAATAATTGCACCAATCGTTCTAAGGAAAGGTCTACCAAGAATAATAGGACATGAAGGATTGCAATCTATGTCAAGAACAATAAAATCTATGGGAACATAATTCCTATTTTCAACAATAAGAATATCATTAATTCTTCCCATAGGTTTATTAATAGTGGAATCCGCAAGGTGCAAGTTTAGAGAGCAATCATCAAAATCACGGAAACCAAACAAATCACACAAAGTCTTTGGAATCGTGGAAACACTAGCACCCAAATCACATAAAGCATAGCATTCATGATCTTTAATTTTAATTTTAATAGTTGGTTCCCACTCATCATAAAGTTTTCTAGGGATAGAAACTTCCGATTCAAGTTTTACTTCATAAGATTGCATCAAGGCATCAACGATATGTTTAGTAAACGCTTTATTTTGACTATAAGCATGAGGAGAATTTAGCACGGATTGCAACAAGGAAATACAATCAATCAAAGAGAAATTTTCATAGTTAAATTCCTTGAAATCCATAATAGTGGGTTTAGCAACATCTAGGGTTTTAAATTCTTCAATCCCACTTTTATCAAATTTAGCATCATATTCAGTCCCATCATTATCAAGATTCATATTGCAAAACAAAGATTTAATAGGGGACACATCAATAACTTTTAGATCTTCATCATTATTTTCATAGGAACTAGAAGAACACGCTCTTATAAAGGCATCTTTCTTAGCACGCATCCTAGCGGTTCTTTCTTTGCACTCATCAATGGAAATTCTCATGGCTTTGAGAGAATCATTGATATCATGCTTAGGTGGAATAGATCTAAGTTTCAAAGAATCAACATCAAGAGCAATTCTATCAACGTTCGTAGCCAAATCATCAATCTTAAGCAATTTTTCTTCAATCATAGCATTAAAATTCTTTTGCGAAGTAATAAATTATTTAATATTAGATTCAAAATCAGAGGGCATCTTATTATAATTTCCATAAGAATTGTTGTAGGAATTACCATAATTATTAGAGGGATTACTAGGATAAGGCCTAGAGTTGAAATTTCCTCTATACGCGTTGTTACCAAAATTGTTCCTACCAACAAAATTCATATCCATAGATTCATTATTATTCTCAATCAAAGTAGACAAGGGCATATCATTAGGATCAGAAGAAACACTCTTATTAGCAAATAATTTCATGAATTCATCCATCTTTCCACTCAAAACATTAATTTCTTCTATCGCATGCACCTTTTTATTAGTAGATCTTTCAGTATGCCATTGAGAATAATTAACCATAATATTATCTAGGAGTTTAGTAGCTTCTCCTAAAGTGATTTCAATAAAAGTGCCTCCCACAGTCGAATCTAAAAGATTTCTAGAAGCAAAATTCAATCCCGCATAAAATTTTTGTACAATCATCCACAAATATAAACCATGAGTAGGGCAATAACGTATCATTAATTTCATTCTCTTCCAAGCTTGTGCAACATGTTCATGATCAAGTTGCTTAAAGTTCATAATATCGTTTCTAAGAGAGATGATCTTAGCGGGAGGAAAACACTTAGAGATAAAAGCATCTTTGCACTTGTTCCATGAATCAATACTATTTTTAGGCAAAGACGAAAACCAAGCTTTAGCACGACCTCTAAGCGAACAAGGAAATAGCTTCAATTTAACAATATCATTATCCACATCTTTCTTCTTTTGCATGTCGCACAAATCAACGAAGCTATTTAGATGGGTAGCGGCATCTTCACTAGGAAGGCCGGAAAATAGATCTTTCATGACAAGATTCAGCAAAGCTGCATTAATTTCACAAGATTCAGCATCAGTAAGAGGAGCAATCGGAGTGCTAATAAAATCATTGTTGTTGGTATTGGTGAAGTCACACAATTTAGTATTATCTTGAGCCATCGCGACAAACAAGCAAACTAACACACAAGCAAACAAAAAGCAAACGGGCAAAAAGAGGCAAATAGAGAAAGAGAGGGAGGATAGAGAGAGAGAGGGCGAATAAAACGTCAAGGGTGAATTGCGGGGAGAGGAAAACGAGAGGCCAATGGAAAATAATGTAATGCGGGAGATAAGGGTATGTGATGGGTACTTGGTATGTTGACTTTTGCATAGACCTCCCCGGCAACGGCGCCAGAAATCCTTCTTGCTACCTCTTTTAGCACTACGTTGGTTTTCCCCGAAGAGGAAGGGATGATGCAGCAGAGTAGCGTAAGTATATCCCTCGGTTTTTGAGAACCATGGTATCAATCCAGTAGGAGGCTATGAGCGAGTCCCTCGTACCTGCACAAAACAAATAAATCCTGACAACCAACGCAAATAGGGGTTGTCAGTCCCTATAAGGCCACTTACGAGAGTGAGATCTGATAGATATGATAAGATAATATTTTTGGTATTTTTATAATAAAGATGTAAAGTAAAATAAAGGCAAAGTAAATAACAAAGTAAATTACTAAGTAGTAGGAGATTGATATGATACAGATAGACCCGGGGGCCATAGGTTTCACTAGTGGCTTCTCTCGAGAGCATAAGTATTCTACGGTGGGTGAACAAATTACCGTTGAGCAATTGACAGAATTGAGCATAGTTATGAGAATATCTAGGTGTGATCATGTATATAGGCATCACGTCCGAGACAAGTGGACCGACTCCTGCCTGCATCTACTACTATTACTCCACTCATCGACCGCTATCCAGCATGCATCTAGAGTATTAAGTTAAAAATAGAGTAACGCCTTAAGCAAGATGACATGATGTAGAGGGATAGACTCATGCAATATGAAGAAAACCCCATCTTGTTATCCTCGATGGCAACAATACAATACGTGCCTTGCTTCCCTTACTGTCACTAGGAAAGGACACCGCAAGATTGAACCCAAAGCTAAGCACTTCTCCCATTGCAAGACAGATCAATCTAGTAGGCCAAACCAAACTCATAATTTGAAGAGACTTGCAAAGATAAACAATCATACATAAAAGAATTCACAGAAGATTCAAATATTATTCGTAGATAGACTTGATCATAAACCCACAATTCATCAGTCTCAACAAACACACCGCAAAAAGAAGATTACATCGAATAGATCTCCACAAGAGAGGGGGAGAACATTGTATTGAAATCGAAAAAGAGAGAATAAGCCATCAAGTTACTAACTATGGACCCGTAGGTCTGAAGTAAACTACTCACAATTCATCCGAGGGGCTATGGTGTTGATGTAGAAGCCCTCCGTGATGGGTGCCCCCTCTGACGGAGCTCCGGAACAGGCCCCAAGATGGGATCTCGTGGATACAGAAAGTTGCGGCGGTGGAATTAGGGTTTTGGCTCCGTCCCTGATCGTTTGGGGGTACGTGGGTATATATAGGAGGAAGAAGTACGTCGGTGGAGCAACAGGGGGCCCACGAGGGTGGAGGGCGCGCCTAGGAGGGGGGGGGGGTAGGCGCGCCCCCTACCTCGTGGCCTCCTGTTACGTGGCTTGACGTAGGGTCCAAGTCTTCTGAGTTGTATTCGATGAGAAAATCACGTTCCTGAAGGTTTCATTCCGTTTGGACTCCGTTTGATATTCCTTTTCTTCGAAACCCTAAAACAGGCAAAAAACAGCAATTTTGGGCTGGGCCTCCGATGAATAGGTTAGTCCCAAAATAATATAAAAGTGGATAATAAAGCCAAATAATGTCCAAAACAGTAGATAATATAGCATGGAGCAATCAAAAATTATAGATACGTTGGAGACGTATCACACTCAAATACTAGCCATAGATTCATCAAAATAAGCAAACAACACACGCGAAACAGAATCTGTCAAAAACAGAGCAGTCTGTAGTAATCTGTAGGTTTCGAATACTTCTGTAACCCCAAAAATTCTAAAGTAAATTTCTGGACGTGAGAAATTTATCTATTAATCATGTGCAAGAAGAATTAACTAAATAGCACTCTCCAGTAAACAATGGCAGCAAATCTCGTGAGCGCTAAGGTTTCTGTTTTTTACAGCAAGATCGCAAAGACTTTCCCCAAGTCTTCCCAAAGGTTCTACTTGGCACAAACACTAATTAAAAGCATAAAACCACCTCTAAACAGAGGCTAGATGAATTATTTATTAGTAAACAGAACCAAAAAGCAAGGAACAAAAATAAAATTGGGTTGCCTCCCAGCAAGCGCTATCGTTTAACGCCCCTAGCTAGGCATAAAAGTAAGAATAGATCTAGGTATTATCATCTTTGGTTTTAATTTTTTTAGTGGAGTCATGCTCGAATCCGGGAGGTTCTTTACGTTTCCCTTCATATTCGGAAATTTTTAGATCTAAACAATCCAACCGCTTATTGCAAAGGGTAGTCAACATATTCATGCGGTGAAGGTTTACACTAACACTCTTAAGAGGTTCAAGAGACTTTTGTAAGATTTTCATTACTTCGCAAATCTTTTCAAAAACCTGTGTCTCTTCCTAGGTATGATGTGACCCCTTTTGTTGAGGTAGTGCTCCCACTATTCCCTCTATGATTTCATGAGCAGTACTAGGTTCAATTTTGATAAAATTCCTTTTGGCAACGCAATCCAAGAGTTGTCTATGCGACATATTCAGCCGAACATAAAAATTGCGAAGTAAAATTCTTAAATTCACCTCTAGGATGCAATTACGATAAGATTCCATCATCCTAAACCAGGCATCTTTTAAATTTTCTCCTTGTCTTTGTTTGAAGTGAAGAACTTCAAACTCGGGAGACAAAGGGGCAGATAAGGGACTAACCATGACGACACACGGCGACACAAGAAGCAAGCGAAAAAGAGACGAACAAAAAGAGAGGGGTACGGAAAAAGAGGTATCAATCCAGTAGGAGAGGAAAACGAGAGGAAAATGGAAAATAATGTAATGCGAGGGATAAGAGTTTGTGATGGGTACTTGGTATGTCTTGACTTGTGCGTAGATCTCCCTGGCAACGACGCCAGATATCCTTCTTGCTAACTCTTGAGCACTGCGTCGGTTTTCCCTTGAAGAGGAAAGGGTGATGCAGCAAAGTAGCACAAGTATTTCCCTCAGTTTTTGAGAACCAAGGTATCAATCCAGTAGGATACTACACACAAGTCCCTTGTACCTACAGAAACAAATAAGAACCTCGCAACCAACGCGATAAAGGGGTTGTCAATCCCTTCACGGTCACTTACGAGAGTGAGATCTGATAGAGATAATAATGATAACATAAATATTTTTGGTATTTTTATCACATAGATTGAAATTAAAGATTGCAAAATAAACGGTACTAGAAATAACTTGTTGACGGGAGATTAATATAATGGAGAATGGACCCGGGGGCCATAGGTTTCACTAGTGGCTTCTCTCAAGATATCATAAGTATTATGGTGGGTGAACAAATTACTGTCGAGCAATTGATAGAAAAGCGAATAATTATGAGAATATCTAGGCATGATCATGTATATAGGCATCACGTCCGTGACAAGTAGACCAACTCCTGCCTACATCTACTAATATTACTCCACACATCGACAGCTATCCAGCATGCATCTAGAGTATTAAGTTCATAAGAACAGAGTGACGCATTAGGTAAGATGACATGATGTAGAGGGATAAAATCAAGCAATATGATATAAACCCCATCTTTTTATCCTCGATGGCAACAATACAATACATGTCGTTTCCCTTTCTGTCACTGGGATCGAGCACCGCAAGATTGAACCCAAAGCTAAGCACTTCTCCCATTGCAAGAAAGATCAATCTAGTAGGCCAAACCAAACTGATAATTCGAAGAGACTTGCAAAGATAACCAAGAATACATAAAAGATTCCAGAGAAGAATCATTTATTGTTCATAGATAGACTTGATCATAAACCCACAATTCATCGGATCTCGACAAACACACCACAAAATGAGTTACATCGAATAGATCTCCAAGAAGATCGAGGAGAACTTTGTATTGAGATTCAAAGAGAGAGAAGAAGCCATCTAGCTAATAGCTATGGACCCGAAGGTCTAAAGTAAACTACTCACACATCATCGGAGGGGCCATGGAGTTGAGGTAGAGGCCCTCCGTGATCGATACCCCCTCCGGCGAAGCTCCAGAAAAGGCCCCAAGATGGGATCTCTTGGGTACAGAAGGTTGCGGCGGTGGAAATAGGATTTCGTAGTTCTCTTAGATATTTTCGGGGTATATGAATATATATAGGAGGAAGAAGTAGGTCGGTGGAGCCACGAGGGGGGAGGGCGCGCCCCTTGCCTCATGGCCTCCTTGTTGGTTGCTTAACGTCCACTCCAAGTCCCCTGGATCATGTTTGTTCCAAAAATAACTCTCCCAAAGGTTTTATTCCGTTTGGATTCCGTTTGATATTCCTTTTCTACGAAACACTGAAATAGGCAAAAAAACAGCAATTTGCACTAGGCCTTGGGCTAGTAGGTTAGTCCCAAAAATAATATAAAAGTGTGAAATAAAGCCCATTAACATCCAAAACAGATAATATAATAGCATGGAATAATCAAAAATTATAGATACATTGGAGACGTATCACCCCCCAAGGGAGGAGTCCAAATTGGACTATGGGAGGGGGCGCCCCCCTTTCCTCCTCCTCCTCTCTCTCCTTCCCCCTTTCCGTTTCTGGTAAAAGGAAAGGGGGGGGGGGCGAATCCTACTACGATTAACATAAATCCTACAACCACATCATGTTTCAGGCCTACTGTAACTGAATGTGTCCTCTCTCTTTATCTTCTTGCTGGTGGCCTGTGAGTTGTAGTAATTGTCTTAGAGCATAAATAAGTGGTTAGAATCAAAACAAATTAGAAGTAACAAGTACCTTGATGAGAGCATGTAAATGTGCGTTGCTGCAATATAGAATAGTTCTTCACTTTATGGCCACTACTTCTTCTGATGCTGAAACCGATAGTTTCAGCATACTTGTTATAAAATAAGTAAGCTTCCTCTTCAGACAAAAATGTCATGCCAAGCTTTGGTACCCTTTCATCACTGTGACATGTCATGGTTTGTTGCAAATCCTGTATCAATTAGGATGCAATTTAGTTAATCCACATACATGGAAAATGGCAATCATATTTTCCTACCACAAGTTTTGATCAACCGATTCATGAATCATATTTATCTATCTTGCAATCATATTTGTCTTGGGAAACATACAGTGCATTGAGGGATCAATACTGTAGTAGTCTTAAGGTTTAGAGGAGAAATCAAGATGGAGTCTGCAATCCTTGTTCTATTTTGTATGGTTTGTGCAAGAACGTCTTCTCATCCAATTAAATGTGAAATTGGGGCACTCTACATGCTCCTACTTTGTTTTTTCAAATGCAACAGAACTAACTTCTTGTCGTTGTTTCACGTCTACAGATTGTGGTCACGAGTCATGGTTTCCTGTACAAGTTCTAAAACGTTACAACACGAGAATTTTCCGGTGATTCATCATGAAGAACAGAGTGCGATTTCTTACTTTTGGTGACTGAGAATCATCGGGAGTATCCTGGTTCCCCAGACCACTTCTTGGAGAAGCCAATGGGGACGTGAGACTCGAAGAAGACATCAGGGACAGGATTCCTTGGCTGCCCAATTCAAGAGAAGAATTTACCTGTGCTTGCCCTGGTCAAGCCGCCATTGATTGTTCTGCCGAGGTTGTAGGTCTCTCTCGCCTTCAGGAGTATATTTTGGCGCGCTTTTCTGCATATGCAGATCTGTTTCGCAGGCATTTTGTGGATATGTTTCACAGGCGATGATTTTTTTTCACTTGATTTTTTTTAGTCTTAATGGTGCGAGAGTATTACAGAACGAAATAGAGGTATCACGGGACACCCGGTATCATGATCTATATTCTTTTTTTAGAGAAAAACAACAGCGGGAGGGGGCTCACTGATACGTCTCCAACGTATCTATAATTTTCGATTGTTCCATGCTATATTATATTCTGCGTTGGACATTATTGGGCTTTATTACACACTTTTATATTATTTTTGGGACTAACCTATTAACCGGAGGCCCAACCCAGAATTGTTGTTTTTGCCTATTTCAGAGTTCACAGAAAAAGAATATCAAATGGAGTCCAAACGGAATGAAACCTTCAGGAACGTGATTTTTGGAACAAACGTGATCCAGAGGATTTGGACCCTACGTCAAGAAAGCAACCAGGAAGGCACGAGGTAGGGGGCGTGCCTACCCCCCAGGCACGCTCTCCACCCTCGTGGGGCCCATGTTGCTCCACTCACGCACTTCTTCCTCCTATATATACCTACGTACCCCCAAACTACCAGATACGGGCCAAAACCCTAATTCCACCGCCGCAACCTTCTGTACCCGTGAGATCCCATCTTGGGGCCTTTTCCGGAGCTCCACCGGAGGGGGCATCGACCATGGAGGGCTTCTACATCAACACCATAGCCTCTCCGATGATGTGTGAGTAGCTTACCTCAGACCTTCGGGTCCATAGTTATTAGCTAGATAGCTTCTTCTCTCTTTTTGGATCTCAATACAATGTTCTCCCCCTCTCTTGTGGAGATCTATTCGATGTAATCTTCTTTTGTGGTGTGTTTGTTGAGATCGATGAATTGTGGGTTTATGATCAAGTTTATCTATGAACAATATTTGAATCTTCTCTGAATTCTTTTATGTATGATTGGTTATCTTTGCAAGTCTCTTCGAATTATCAGTTTGGTTTGGCCTACTAGATTGATCTTTCTTGCAATGGGAGAAGTGCTTAGCTTTGGGTTCAATCTTGCGTTGTCCTTTCCCAGTGACAGTAGGGGCAGCAAGGCACATATTGTATTGTTGCCATCGAGGATAACAAGATGGGGTTTATATCATATTGCATGAGTTTATCCCTCTACATCATGTCATCTTGCTTAAAGCGTTACTCTGTTCTTTTGAACTTAATACTCTAGATGCATGCTGGATAGCGGTCGATGTGTGGAGTAATAGTAGTAGATGCAGGCAGGAGTCGGTCTACTTGTCTCGGACGTGACGCCTATATACATGATCATACCTAGATATTCTCATAACTATGCTCAATTCTGTCAATTGCTCAACAGTAATTTGTTTATCCACTGTAATACTTATGCTCTCGAGAGAAGCCACTAGTGAAACCTATGGCCCCCGGGTCTATTTTCTATCATATTAATCTTCCATCAACAAGCTATTTCTTGCACCGTTTTTATTTTTCTTTATTTACTTTGCATATTTATCATAAAAATACCAAAAATATTATCTCATCATATCTACCAGATCTCACTTTCGTAAGTGACCGTGAAGGGATTGACAACCCCTTTATTGCGTTGGTTGCGAGGATTTTATTTGTTTGTGTAGATGTGAGGGACTCGTGCGTGGCCTCCTACTGGATTGATACCTTGGTTCTAAAAAACTAAGGGAAATACTTACGTTACTTTACTGCATCACCCTTTCCTCTTCAAGGGAAAACCAACGCAGTGCTCAAGAGGTAGCACTCACGCATAGCCGTGCGATGGGTGCGTCGCACCGATGGTCGCACGCCAAGGCCGCGTCCCAGAGCTGGGACTCGAACCTCCATCGAGCGTGGCAAGGGGACGATGGGATAACCACCCGACCACATCAGTCGGTGAGATTACAGATATGGTTTTCCCTTATTTCCTCTTTCTTCCCTTCTATTCTTTTCCTTTTTTTCTTTGTTTCTCTTTTTTTGAAATTCCAAAGTTTTTCTTTCAAATAGATGAACTTTGTTAAAAATTGGTGAACTTTTTTTTCAACTTTATGAACATTTTTTCAAATTTGATGAACCTTTTTCAAATTCGATGAAAATTTTCAAAATCAATGAACTTTTTTCAAATTCCATGAACTTTTCTCAAACTCTTCAAATTTGATGAATTTTTTTTGAATTTGATGAACTTTTTTCAAAATCAATGAACTTTATTTCAAATTTAATGATTTTTTCACTCTTTTGGAATCTTCTCGGCCCCGGACCGAAGGGTCACCAGGCATACTTCGGCGCTCCACAGCCGGTCGGCGCCGATTATGCTTGTTGGGGAACGTTGCATGGAAAACAAAAAAAAATTATACGCACACGCAATGATCTATCCATGGAGATGCATAGCAACGAGGGGGAGAGTGTGTCTATGTACCCTCGTAGACCGCAAGCAGAAGCGTTTAACAACGCGGTTGATGTAGTCGAACTTCTTCGCGGTCCAACCGATCAAGTACCGAATGCACGACACCTCCGTGTTCTGCACACGTTCATCTCGGTGACGTCCTCCTCCTTCTTGATCCAGCAAGACGGTGAGGTAGTAGATGAGTTCCGGGAGCACAACGGCTTGGTGACGGTGATGGTGATGCGATCTCCGCAGTGCTTCGCCAAAGCACTACGGAAATATGACCGAGGGAGGAAACGGTGGATGGGGGTGCCACACACGGCTAAGACAATATTGTGTGTTGTTGTGGCACCCCCTCCCTTATATATATATAGGTGGGGGAGGAGAGGCAGCCCTAGGGTGCCCCAAGTGGCCTGCGGCTGCCCTAGGGCACCTGCCTAGCCCTCTTTCCTTATTTGAACATGAGGGGAAAGAAAAAGGGAGATGGCTGCCTTAGGGCACCTCCCCTTTCCTTCCCTCCCTCCTTTGGTAAGTGGGCAGGGGTAGAGGGGCGCACCATCCCCTTGTGGGATGGTGTTCTCTTCACCTTTTGGCCCATAAGGCCCAATAACCTATAGGGCTCCCCGAACCCCTTCCGGTGACCCGATAAGTACCCGATACCACCCAAAACACTTCCGGTGTCCAAATACCATCGTCCTATATATCAACTTTACCTCTCGAGCATTTAGAGAATCCTCGTCATGTCCATGATCTCACCCGGGACTCTAAACTACATTCGTTCACCAAATCATATAACTCATATAACACTATATTGTCAACGAACGTTAAGCCTGCGGACCCTACGGGTTCGAGAACTATGTAGACATGACTGAGACACCTCTCCGGTCAATAACCAATAGCAGAACCTGGATGCCATATTGGCTCCCACATATTCTATGAAGATCTTTATCAGTCGAACCGTTATGACAACATACGTAATTCCCTTTGTCCTTCGGTATGTTACTTGCTCGAGATTCGATCATCGGTATCTTTATACCTAGTTCAATCTCGTTACTGACAAGTATCTTTACTCGTTCCGTAATACATCATCCTGCAACTAAGTCATCAGTCACTTTGCTTGCAAGGCTTCTTATGTTGTGTATTACCGAGAGGGCCCACAGATACCTCTTCGATACTCAGCGTGACAAATCCTAATCTTGATCTATGCCAACTCAACAAACACCTTTGGAGATACCTGTAGAGCATCTTTATGATCACCCAGTTACGTTGTGAAGTTTGATAGCACACAAGGTATTCCTCCGGTATTCGGGAGTTGCATAATCTCATAGTCGGAGGAATATGTATTTGACATGAAGAAAGCAATAGCAATAAACTGAACGATCACATGCTAAGCTAATGGATGGGTCTTGTACATCACATCATTCTCCTAATGATGTGATTCCATTATCAAATGACAACTCATGTATATGGTTAGGAAATCTTAACCATCTTTGATCAACGAGCTAGTCTAGTAGAGGCATACTAGGGACATGGTATTTGTTCATGTATTCACACATGTATTTAAGTTTCCGGCCAATAAAATTCAAGCATGAATAATAAACCTTCATCAGGAATAAGTAAATATAATAATAACCATTTTATTATTTCCTCTAGGGCATATTTCCTTCAGTCTCCCACTTGCACTAGAGTCAATAATCTAGTTCACATCGCCATGTGATCAACACCCATAGTTCACATCGCCATGTGATTAATACCCAAAGATTTTACTAGAGTCAATAATCTAGTTCATATCGCCATGTGATTAACACCCATAGTTCATATCACCATGTGGTTAATACCCAAAGAGTTTACTAGAGTCAGTAATCTAGTACACATCGCCATGTGATTAATGCTCCAAGAGTTCTAAGGTATGATCATGTTTTCCTTGTGAGAGAGGTTTTAGTCAACGGGTCTGCAACATTCAGATATGTGTGTACTTTGCAAATTAATTTCTATGTCTACAATGCTCTGCATAGAGCTACTCTAGCTAATTGCTCCTACGTTCAATACGCATCTAGAATGATACTCGGAGTCAACGGGATTAGTGTCAAACCTTGCATCGGTGTAACCCTTTACGATGAACTCTTTATCACCTCCATAACCGAGAAACATTTCCTTATTCCTTTAAGGATAATTTTGACAGTTGTCCAGTGATCCACTCCTAGATCACTCTTATACCCCCCTTGCAAGACACGTGGCAAGGCACACATTAGGTCTGGTACACAACATGGCATGCTTTATAGAACCTATGGCTAAGGCATAGGGGATGAATTTCATTCTCTCTATATATTCTTCCATGGTTGGGATTTGAGTCTTACTCAACTTCACACCTTGTAACACATGCAAGAACTATTTCTTCGACTGATCTATTTTGAACTTCTTCAAAAACTTTTCAAGGTATGTATTTTGTGAAAGTCCTATTAAGCGTCTCGATCTATCCCTATAGATCTTGATGCCCAATATATAAGCAGCTTCACTGAGGTCTTTCATTGAAAAATTCTTATTCAAGTATAATTTTATGCTATCCAGAAATTCTATATCATTTCCAATCAACAATATGTCATCCACATATAATATCAGAAATGTTACAGAGCTCCCACTCACTGTCTTGTAAATACAGGCTTCACCATAAGTTTGTATAAAACCATATGCTTTGATCACCTCATCAAAGCATATATTCCAACTCCGAGATGCTTGCACCAGTCCATAGATGGATCGCTAGAGCTTGCACACTTTGTTAGCACCTTTAGGATCGACAAAACCTTCTGGTTGCATCTTATACAACTCTTCTTTAAGAAATCCATTAAGGAATGCATTTTGACGTCCATTTGCCAAATTTCATAATTCTAAAATGCAGCAATTGCTAACATGATTCGAACTGACTTAAGCATCGCTACGGGTGAGAAGGTCTCATCGTAGTCAACCCCTTGAACTTGTCAAAAACCTTTTGCGACAAGTAGAGCTTTGTAGATGGTGACATTACCATCAACGTCTGTCTTCTTCTGAAGATCCATTTATTCTCAATGGCTTGCCGATCATCAGGCAAATCCACCAAAGTCCACACTTCGTTCTCATACATGGATCCTATCTCAGATTTCATGGCCTCAAGCCATTTATCAGAATATGGGCTCATCATAGCTTCTTCATAGTTCGCAGGTTCGCCATGGTCTAGTAACATGACTTGGGACAGGATTACCGTACCACTTTGGTGTGGAATGTGTTCTGTTCGACCTACGAGGCCTAGTAGCAACTTGATCTGAAGTTTCACGATCATTATCATTAGCTTCCTGTCTAGTTGGTATAGGCATCATGGGAACGGATTTCTCTGATGTGCTACTTTCCAAATTGAGAGAAGGTACAATTACCTCATCAAGTTCTACTTTCATCCCACCCACTTCTTTCAAGAGAAACTGATGTCTACTACACAACCTTCTTCTTGTAGACGTTGTTGGGCCTCCAAGTGCAGAGGTTTGTAGGATAGTAGCAAATTTCCCTCAAGTGGATGAGCTAAGGTTTATCAATCCGTAGGAGGCGTAGGATGAAGATGGTCTCTCTCAACCAAACCTACAACCAAATAACAAAGAGTCTCTTGTGTCCCTGATGTCTATTACACAACCTTCTTCTTGTAGACGTTGTTGGGCCTCCAAGTGCAGAGGTTTGTAGGACAGTAGCAAATTTCCCTCAAGTGGATGACCTAAGGTTTATCAATCCGTGGGAGGCGTAGGATGAAGATGGTCTCTCTCAAGCAACCCTGCAACCAAATAACAAAGAGTCTCTTGTGTCCCCAACACACCCAATACAATGGTAAATTGTATAGGTGCACTAGTTCGGCGAACAGATGGTGATACAAGTGCAATATGGATAGTAGATAATAGTTTTTGTAATCTGAAATTATAAAAACAGCAATGTAACTAATGATAAAAGCAAGCATAAACGGTATTGCATTGATAGGAAACAAGGCCCAGGGTTCATACTTTCACTAGTGCAAGTCCTCTCAACAATAATAACATAATTGGATCATATAACTATCCCTCAACATGCAACAAAGATTCACTCCAAAGTCACTAATAGCGGAGAACAAACGAAGAGATTAGGGTACGAAACCACCTTAAAGTTATTCTTTCCAATCAATCCGTTTGGGCTATTCCTATAAGTGTCACAAACAGCCTAGAGTTCGTACTAGAATAACACCTTAAGACACAAATCAACCAAAACCCTAATGTCACCTAGATACTCCAATGTCACCTCAAGTATCCGTGGGTATGATTATACGATATGCATCACACAATCTCTGATTGATCTATTCAACCAACACATAGAACCTCAAAGATTGCCCCAAAGTTTCTACCGGAGAATCACGACGAAAACGTGTGCCAACCCCTATGCATAGGTTCATAGGCGGAACCCGCAAGTTGATCACCAAAACATACATCAAGTGAATCATGTGGTATCCCATTGTCACCACAGATACGCACGGCAAGACATACATCAAGTGTTCTCAAATCTTTAAAGACTCAATCTGATAAGATAACTTCAATGGGGAAGACTCAGTCCATTACAAGAGAGCAGAGGGGGGAGAAACATCATAGGATCCAACTATAATAGCAAATCTCGCGATACATCAAGATCGTGCCAAATCAAGAACACGAGAGAGAGAGAGGGATCAAACACATAGCTATTGGTACATACCCTCAGCCCCGAGGGTGGACTACTCCCCCTCATCATGGAGAGCACCGGGATGATGAAGCTGGCCACCGGAGAAGGATTCCCCCTCCGGCAGGGTGCCAGAATGGGTCTAGATTGGTTTTCGGTGGCTACGGAGGCTTCTGGCGGCGGAACTCCTGATCTATTGTGCTCTCGGATGTTTTTAGGGTATATGGAGATATATAGGCGGAAGAAGTACGTCAGGGGGCCCACGAGGGGCCCATGAGGGTGGAGGGCGCGCCCTAGGGGGTGCGCGTGCCCCCTACCTCGTGGCCTCCTCAAAGCTTCCTTGACATAGACTCCAAGTCTCCGGGGTTGCTTTCCTTCGAAAAATGAGTTCCGTGAAGTTTCAGGTCAATTGGACTCCGTTTGGTTTTCCTTTTCTGCGATATTCTAAAACAAGGTAAAAAACAGAACCTGGCACTGGGCTCTGGGTTAATAAAAGTGTATAATAAAGCCCATAAACATCCAAAACAGTAGATAATATAGCATGGATCAATCAAAAATTATAGTTACGTTGGAGACGTATCAGCATCCCCAAGCTTAATTCCTGCTCGTCCTCGAGTAGGTAAATGATAAAAACAGAATTTTTGATGCGGAGTGCTACTTGGCATAATTTCAATGTAATTCTTCTTAATTGTGGCATGAATATTCAGATTCGAAAGATTTAAGATAAAAGTTCATATTGATAAAAAATAATAATACTTCAAGCATACTAACTAAGCAATCACGTCTTCTCAAAATAACATGGCCAAAGAAAGTTCATCCCTACAAAATCATATAGTTTAGTCATGCTCCATTTTCGTCACACAAGAATGCTCTCATCATGCACAACCCCGATGACAAGCCAAGCAATTGTTTCATACTTTAGTAATCTCAAACTCATAAACCTTCACGCAGTACATGAGCGCGAGCCATGGACATAGCACTATGGGTGGAATAGAATATGATGATGGGGGTTATGTGGAGAAGACAAAAAGGAGAAAGTCTCACATCAACGAGGATAATCAATGAGCTATGGAGATGCCCATCGATTGATGTTAATGCAAGGAGTAGGGATTGCCATGCAACGGATGCACTAGAGCTATAAATGTATGGAAGCTCAACAAAAGAAACTAAGTGGGTGTGCATCCAACTTTCTTGCTCACGAAGACCTAGGGCACTTGAGGAGGCCCATTGTTGGAATATACAAGCCAAGTTCTATAATGAAAAATTCCCATTAGTATATGAAAATGACAAAACAAGAGACTCTCTATCATAAAGATCATGGTGCTACTTTGAAGCACAAGTGTGGAAAAAGGATAGTAGCATTGTCCCTTTTATAATTATTTTTTATTTTTTTATTTATTTGCCCTTTCCTTTTTTTATTTGGCCATTATTTTCTTTTTTTATTTGGCCTTTCTCTCTTTTTTTGGACAATGCTCTATTAATGATGATCATCACACTTCTATTTATTTACAACTGAAGAATTACAACTCGATACTAGAACAAAGTATGACTCTATATGAATGCCTCCGGCGGTGTACCGGGATTGCGATGAATCAAGAGCGACATGTATGAAAAATTATGAATGGTGGCTTTGCCACAAATATGATGTCAACTACATGATCATGCAAAGCAATATGACAATGATGATGCGTGTCATAATAAACGGAATGGTGGAAAGTTGCATGGCAATATATCTTGGAATGGCTATGGAAATGCCATAATAGGTAGGTATGGTGGCTGTTTTGAGGAAGATTGTGACGCCCCCGATTTAATCGTACACTAATCATACACATAAACGTGTACGATCAAGATCAGGGACTCACGGGATGATATCACAACACAACTCTACAAATAAAATAAGTCATACAAGCATCATGTTACAAGCCAGGGGCCTCGAGGGCTCGAATACAAGAGCTCGATCAAAGACGAGTCAGCGGAAGCAACAAAATCTGAGTACAGAAATAAGTTAAACAAGTTTGCCTTAAGAAGGCTAGCACAAACTGGGGTACAGATCGAAAGAGGCGCAGGCCTCCTGCCTGGGATCCTCCTAAACTACTCCCGGTCGTCGTCAGCGGGCATCACGTAGTAGTAGGCACCTCCGGTGTAGTAGGAGTCGTCGTCGACGGTGGCGTCTGGATCCTGGGCTCCAACATCTGGTTGCGACAACCAGGTAGAAGGGATAGGAGGAAAAGAGGGAGAAAGCAACCGTGAGTACTCATCCAAAGTACTCGCAAGCAAGGAGCTACACTACATATGCATGGGTAAATGTGTAAAGGGCCATATCGGTGGACTGAACTGCAGAAAGCCAGAATAAGAGGGGGATAGCTAATCCTGTCGAAGACTACGCTTCTGGCCACCTCCATCTTGCCGCATGTAGAAGAGAGTAGACTGAAGTCCTCCAAGTAGCATCGCATAGCATAACCCTAACCGATGATCCTCCCCTCGTCACCCTGTGAGAGAGCGATCACCGGTTGTATCTGGCACTTGGAAGGGTGTGTTTTATTAAGTATCCGGTTCTAGTTGTCATAAGGTCAAGGTACAACTCCAAGTCATCCTGTTACCGAAGATCACGGCTATTCGAATAGATTAACTTCCCTGCAGGGGTGCACCACATTCCCCAACACGCTCGATCCCATTTGGCCGGACACACTTTCCTGGGTCATGCCCGGCCTCGGAAGATCAACACGTCGCAGCCCCACCTAGGCACAACAGAGAGGTCAGCATGCCAGTCTAAACCTATGCGCACAGGGGTCTGGGCCCATCGCCCTTAGCACACCTGCACGTTGCGTACGCGGCCGAAAGCAGACCTGGCCTAGTGGCGTTCCAGTCCAATCTGGCGCGCGCCACTCAGTCGCTGACGTCACGAAGGCTTCGGCTGATACCACGACGCCGGGATACCCATAACTACTCCCGCGTAGATGGTTAGTGCGTATAGACCAAATGGCCAAACTCAGATCAAATACCCAAATCTCGTTAAGCGTGTTAAGTATCCGCGAACGCCGACCAGGGCCAGGCCCACCTCTCTCCTAGGTGGTCGGAACCTGCCCTGTCGCTCCGCCTCAAAGATCCACTCGTGGGTGCTCCTACGAGCCGACCCGTCTTTAATCACCACATGTATCATGTATAAAGTAAATAGTATATACCTGTGATCACCTCCCGAGTGATCACGGCCCGATAGTATAGCATAGTAGACGGACAAGAATGTAGGGCCACTGATGATAAACTAGCATCCTATACTAAGCATTAGGATTGCAGGTAAAGGTAACAACAGTAGTAGCAAGGACAGGCTATGCATCATGATAGGATTAACGGGAAGCAGTAACATGCTACACTACTCTAATGCAAGCAGTATAGAGAAGAGTAGGCGATATCTGGTGATCAAAGGGGGGGCTTGCCTGGTTGCTCTGGCAAGAGAGAGGGATCGTCAACTCCGTAGTCGTACTGGGTAGCAGCGGCGTCGGTCTCGATGTCTAGCGAGAGAAGAGGGGGAAGAAACAATAAATATAATGCAAACAAATGCATGACGTTGCATGACATGACAAGTATCGGTGCTAGGGGTGCCCTATCGCGGTATGAGGTGATACCGGTGAAGAGGGGAAACATCCGGGAAAGTATCCCCGGTGTTTCGCATTTTCGGACAGATGAAACGGAGGGGGAAAGTTGCGTGTTCGCTATGCTAGGGATGCGTGGAGGACGAACAGACCGCGTATTCGAATTCGTCTCGTCGTTCTGAGCAACTTTCATGTACAAAGTATTTTCATCCGAGTTACGGATTATTTTATATTAATTTCTAAATTTTTAATTCATTTTCTAAATTATTTTAATTCAATTTAAGTAGTAAAAAGCTATGTGTACACAACAGAAGCCAGCCACAGCCTATGACCTGTGGGGCCAGGAGACCCAGTTGACCAAGTCAATGGTTGACTGGTCAATGGTGTGAATAGTGCATGTGAGACCCACATGTCATTGTCACAATTTAATTAAAATAGGCTTAAACACCTAAGCTAGTTAATTAGGTCAAATTAAGCAAGGTTAATTAATTAATTCACTTTACTATTTCCTTTTATTTTCCATTTTCATTTTTCTCTACTCCTATCCTTTTATCTGATTTACAGGGGGAGGGCCGCACCTGTAAGTGGCTCAGGTCACCTCCCTCCTGTGCACGAACGCGCACAGGGAAGGGCAGGGGCACGGTGGCCGAACCCGGCTCCGGCGAGGCCATGGTCGAGGCCGGCAGGACGGAGACGTGGGGCGGCGGGTGCGCGCCTGCAGTGGAGCGTTGCCGAGGGTGCTCGGTCATGAGCAGCAGAGGGTGCGGCCGGGGACGCAGCAGCTGCGGTCGCCGGTGACAGCGGCACAGGAGGAGAAGTAGGGCGACCGCGGGCGTCGCCGGGTGTGGCGTGGACGTGTTCGGACAAGGCGCGGGCGAGCACGGCCATAGCGCGGGGCTGCGGACACGCGCGGGCGGCGTGTGCAGGGCTCAGCCAGGCATGGCCGGAGCGCAGCAGGGGCGCGGTGAGGTCGCGGTGAATCGGTACGGCGCGGGCGCGTTCGATCTATAGGGAAGAGGAGAGGAATGGAGGACGGCGGCTCACAGGGGAGCAGGAGGGGCATGGCAGCGGGCTCGTGGAGGAGTCGGGGAGGTCCGGCGATGCCGCACCGGCGACGAAGAGGGCGGCACGCAAGGACGGTGGCCACGGTGAGTGCCGGCGGTGTCAGGGACGGCACCGACGACATGGACGTGTGGTAGGGGCGGGACGCGCGAAGGATGGCGGGGCGCCGGTGGTAGGAGGCGGGGGCGCAGAGGCTCGCGGTGTCTGGGGGCGCGGCGCGCTCGCACGGAGTTGGGCGTGCGCCCCTCGATCCAGATCGGGGGGAGAGGGAAGAGACGGGGGGGTCGAGGGGAGTGGGGGGAGCGAGTGGGGCGACGGGTGGTTACGGCTAGGGTTTCGGGGGTTAAGGGGAGGGAGTGGGCCGGCCGGCTGGGCCGGTGGAGGCCAGCTAGGCCACTTGGCCCAGCAGGGGGGGTCTTTCTTCCTTTTCTTTCTTTGTTGTTTTGTTTTTGTTTAGACCTTTTCTTTTTATTTATTTTCTTTTCTATCTTATTTCTAGTTTCTTTTAATCTTTAGTTTTTACAAAAATCACCACTAGTATCTAAAGTAGTATTTATAAACAAACTGCTGTCACATCAATTCTTAACCCATAATAAAATATTTTAATATTTTATAAAATCCAATAGGTATTTGTTTAATTGTTTTCACTACTGTTTTAATTAGTTTAGAGCCCTTAAACATTTTATCAAGGTTTGGTTTCTCCATCGTATTTACACATGATTTATCTGACCCACCTTGAACATTTTGGTTTCGTTGTTTGAAAACTTTTATTATTTTCCTTTAATTGAATTTTGAATTTGAAACGGTATTTGAACTAACCCGAGATTAACTAAACTGACAGAGGTGACGTGTCACCATTTACGTGAGATTACTGTAGCATGATTATCCGGGCGTCACAAAGATATAAGGAGGTTTATGTGTGAAAGAGCTTATCATATCACGGGGTTTAGATGCACCGGCGAAGTTTGCGCCAACTCTCAATGTGAGAAAGGGCAATGCACGGTACCGAAGAGGCTAGCAATGATGGAAGGGTGAGAGTGCGTATAATCCATGGACTCAACATTAGTCGTAAAGAACTCACATACTTATTGCAAAAATCTACAAGTCATCAAAAACCTTGGCACTATGCGCATGCTCCTAGGGTGATAGATTGGTAGGAAAAGACCATCGCTCGTCCCCGACCGCCACTCATAAGGAGGACAATCAAATAACACCTCATGTTTCAAATTTGTTACATAACGTTTACGATACGTGCATGCTATGGGACTTGCAAACTTCAACACAAGCATTTCTCAATTTCACAACTACTCAACTAGCAAGAATTTCATATTATTACCTCCATATCTCAAAACAATCATCAAGCATCAAACTTCTCTTAGTATTCAAAACACTCATAAGAAAGTTTTTACTAGTCTTGAATACCTAGCATATTAGGATTATTTAAGCAAATTACCATGCTATTTAAGACTCTCAAAATAATCTAAGTGAAGCATGAGAGTTCATCTATTTCTTCAAAATAAAACTACCACCATGCTCTAAAAGATATAAGTGAAGTACTAGGGCAAACAACAAACTACTCCGAAAGATATAAGTGAAGATCAATGAGTAGTTGAATAATTATGCAACTATGTGAAGATTCTCTAACATTTAAGAATTTAAGATCTTGGTATTTCCTTAAACATCAAGAAAAACAAAATGAAATAAAATGACGCTCCAAGCAAAACACATATCATGTGGCGAATAAAAATATAGCTCCAAGTAAAGTTACCGATGAACGAAGACGAAAGAGGGGATGCCTTCCAGGGCATCCCCAAGCTTAGGCTTTTGGTTGTCCTTGAATATTACCTTCGGGTGCCTTGGGTATATCCAAGCTTAGGATATTTCCACTCCTTATTCCATAGTCCACCGAATCTTTACCCAAAACTTGAAAACTTCACAACGCAAAACTTAACAGAAAACTCGTAAGCTCCGTTAGCGAAAGAAAACAAAACACCACTTCAAGGTACTGTAATGAACTCATTCTTTATTTATATTGCTGTAATATCTACTGTATTCCAACTCATCTATGGTTCATACCCTCCGATGCTACTCATAGATTCATTAAAATAAGCAAACAACACACGAAAAACAGAATCTGTCAAAAATAGAACAGTCTATAGTAATCTGTAACTAACGCAAACTTCCGGAAGCCCAAAAATTCTAAAATAAATTTATGGACATGAGGAATTTATATATTAATCATCTTCAAAAAGAATTAACTAAATGGCACTCTCCAATAAAAATGGCAGCAATTCTCGTGAGCACTAAAGTTACTGTTTTTTTACAGCAAGATCAACAAGACTTTCCCCAAGTCTTCCCAATGATTCTATTGGCACAAACACTAATTAAAACATAAAAACTCAATAATAAAAGATGCTAGATAAATTATTTATTACTAAACTGGAGAAAAAAGCAAGGAAATAAAATAAAATTGGTTTGCCTCCCAACAAGCGCTATCGTTTAATGCCCCTAGCTAGGCATGATGATTTCAATGATGCTCACATAAAAGATAAGAATTGTAACATAAAGAGAGCATCATGAAGAATATGACTAGCACATTTAAGTCTAACCCACTTCCTATGCATAGGGATTTTGTGAGCAAACAACTTGTGGGAACAATAATCAACTAGCATAGGAAGGTAAAACAAGCATAACTTCAAAACTTTGAGCACATAGAGAGGAAACTTGATATTATTGCAACTCCTACAAGCATATGTTCCTCCCTCATAATAATTTTCAGTAGCATCATGAATGAATTCAACAATATAACTACCACCTAAAGCATTCATTTCATGATCTACAAGCATATAATTTTTATTACTCTCCACATAAGCAAATTTCTTCTCATGAATAGTAGTGGGAGCAAACTCAACAAAGTAACTATCATGGGATTGAAAGTTGAAATCAAGATGACAGGTTTCATTGTTATCATTATTCTTTAAAGCATACATGTCATCACAATAATCATCATAGATAGGAGGCATGCTTTCATCATAAGAAATTTTCTCATCAAAACTTGGGGGACAAAAAATATCATCTTCATCAAACATAGCTTCCCCAAGCTTGTGGCTTTGCATATCATTAGCATCATAGACATTCAAGGAATTCATACTAACAACATTGCAATCATGCTCATCATTCAAATATTTAGTGCCAAACATTGTAGTGCATTCTTCTTCTAGCACTTGAGCACAATTATCCTTTCCATCATACTCACGAAAGATATTAAAAAGGTGAAGCATATGAGACAAACTCAATTCCATTTTTTATAGTTTTTTATAAACTAAACTAGTGATAAAATAAGAAACTAAAAGACTTGATTGCAAGATCTGAAGATATACCTTCAAGCACTCACTTCCCCGGCAACGGTGCCAGAAAAGAGCTTGATGTCTACTACACAACCTTCTTCTTGTAGACGTTGTTCGGCCTCCAAGTTCAGAGGTTTGTAGGACAGTAGCAATTTTCCCTCAAGTGGATGACATTAGGTTTATCAATCCGTGGGAGGCGTAGGATGAAGATGGTCTCTCTCAAGCAACCCTACAACCAAATAACAAAGAGTCTCTTGTGTCCCCAACACACCCAATACAATGGTAAATTGTATAGGTGCACTAGTTCGGCGAAGAGATGGTGATACAAGTGCAATATGGATAGTAGATAATAGTTTTTGCAATCTGAAATTATAAAAACAGCAAGGTAACTAATGATAAAAGTAAGCATAAACGGTATTACAACGATAGGAAACAAGGCCTAGGGTTCATACTTTCACTAGTGCAAGTCCTCTCAATAATAATAACATAATTGGATCATATAACTATCCCTCAACATGCAACAAAGAGTCACTCCAAAGTCACTAATAGCGGAGAACAAACGAAGAGATTAGGGTACGAAACCACCTTAAAGTTATTCTTTCCAATCAATCCGTTTGGGCTATTCCTATAAGTGTCACAAACAGCCTAGAGTTCGTACTAGAATAACACCTTAAGACACAAATCAACCAAAACCCTAATGTCACCTAGATACTCCAATGTCACCTCAAGTATCCGTGGGTATGATTATACAATATGCATCACACAATCTCAGATTCATCTATTCAACCAACACATAGAATCTCAAAGAGTGCCCCAAAGTTTCTACCGGAGAATCACGACAAAAATGTGTGCCAACCCCTATGCATAGGTTCATGGGCGGAACCCGCAAGTTGATCACCAAAACATACATCAAGTGAATCACGTGGTATCCCATTGTCACCACAGATACGCACGGGGAGACATACATCAAGTGTTCTCAAATCTTTAAAGACTCAATCCGATAAGATAACTTCAATGGGGAAAACTCAATCCATTAGAGAGAGTGGAGGGGGTAGAAACATCATAGGATCCAACTATAATAGCAAAGCTCGCGATACATCAATATCGTGCCAAATCAAGAACACAAGAGAGAGAGATCAAACACATAGCTATTGGTACATACCCTCAGCCCCGAGGGTGGACTACTCCCTCCTCATCATGGAGAGCACCGGGATGATGAAGATGGCCACCGGAGAAGGATTCCCCCTCCGGCAGGGTGCCGGAACGGGTCTAGATTGGTTTTTGATGGCTACGGAGGCTTCTGGCGGTGGAACTCCCGATCTATTGTGCTCTCGGATGTTTTTAGGGTATATGGAGATATATAGGCAGAAGAAGTACGTTAGGGGGGCCACGAGGGTGGAGGGCGCACCCCCTACCTTGTGGCCTCCTCGAAGCTTCCTTGACATAGACTCCAAGTCTCCCGGGTTGCTTTCCTTCCAAAAATGAGTTCCGTGAAGTTTCAGGTCAATTGGACTCCATTTGGTTTTCCTTTTCTATGATATTCTAAAACAAGGTAAAAACAGAAACTGGCACTAGGCTCTGGGTTAAGAGGTTAGTCCCAAAAATGATATAAAAGTGTATAATAAAGCCCATAAACATACAAAACAGTAGATAATATAGCATGGAGCAATCAAAAATTATAGATACGTTGGAGACATATCAGTCCCCAACACACCCAATACAATGGTAAATTGTATAGGTGCACTAGTTCGGCGAAGAGATGGTGATACAAGTGGTATATGGATAGTAGATACAGGTTTTCGTAATCTGGAATTATAAAAACAACAAGGTAACTAATGATAAAAGTGAGCATAAATGGTATTGCAATGATAGGAAACAAGGCCTAGGGTTCACACTTTCACTAGTGCAAGTCCTCTCAACAATAATAACATAATTGGATCATATAACTATCCCTCAACATGCAACAAAGAGTCACTCCAAAGTCACTAATAGTGGAGAACAAACGAAGAGATTATGGTAGGGTACGAAACCACCTCAAAGTTATTCTTTCCAATCAATCCATTGGGCTATTCCTATAAGTGTCACAAACAGCCCTAGAGTTCATACTAGAATAACACCTTAAGACACAAATCAACCAAAACCCTAATGTCACCTAGATACTCCAATGTCACCTCAAGTATCCGTGGGTATGATTATATGATATGCATCACACAATCTCAGATTCATCTATTCAACCAACACATAGAACCTCAAAGAGTGCCCCAAAGTTTCTACCGGAGAGTCAAGACGAAAATGTGTGCCAACCCCTATGCATAGATTCCCAAGGTCACGGAACCCGCAAGTTGATCACCAAAACATACATCAAGTGGATCAATAGAATACTTGTCACCACAGGTATCCCACGCAAGACATACATCAAGTGTTCTCAAATCCTTAAAGACTCAATCCGATAAGATAACTTCAAAGGGAAAACTCAATCCATTACAAGAGAGTAGAGGGGGAGAAACATCATAAGATCCAACTATAATAGCAAAGCTCGTGATACATCAAGATCATGCCACCTCAAGAACACGAGAGAGAGAGAGAGAGATCAAACACATAGCTACTGGTACATACCCTCAGCCCCGAGGGTGGACTACTCCCTCCTCATCATGGAGAGCGCCGAGATGATGAAGATAGCCACCGGAGAGGGATTCCCCCTCCGGCAGGGTGCTGGAACGGATCTAGATTGGTTTTCGGTGGCTACGAAGGCTTCTGGCGGTGGAACTCCCGATCTATTCTGCTCCCCGAAGTTTTTAGGGTATATGGGTATATATGGGAGGAAGAAGTACGTCGGTGGACCTCCAAGCTGTCGACGAGGTAGGGGGGCGCGCCCCGGGGGGGGGGGGGCGCCCCCACCCTCGTGGGCAGCCCTGGACTCTCCTGGTCCATCTCCGATACTCCGTGGGCTTCTTTTGGTCCAAAAATAAGTTCCGTGAAGTTTCATGTCAATTGGACTCCATTTGATTTTCCTTTTCTACCCTAAAACAAGGAAAAAACAGAAACTGGCACTGGGCTCTGGGTTAATAGGTTAGTTCCAAAAATAATATCAAAGTGTTTAATAAAGCCCATAAACATCCAAAACAGATAATATAATAGCATGGAACAATAAAAAATTATAGATACGTTGGAGACGTATCAACATCCCCAAGCTTAATTCCTGCTCGTCCTCGAGTAGGTAAATGATAAAAACAGAATTTTTGTTGTGGAATGCTACCTAACATATTCATCATGTATTTCTCTTTATTGTGGCAAGAATATTCAGATCCATACGATTCAAGACAAAAGTTTAATATTGACATAAAAATAATAATACTTCAAGCATACTAACCAAGTAATCATGTCTTCTCAAAATAACATGGCCAAAGAAAGCTATCCCTACAAAATCATATAGTCTGGCTATGCTCTATCTTCACCATAGAAAATATTTAAATCATGCACAACCCCAATGACAAGCCAAGCAATTGTTTCATACTTTTGATGTTCTCAAACTTTTTCAATCTTCACGCAATACATGAGCGTGAGCCATGGACATAGCACTATAGGTGGAATAGAATGGTGGTTGTGGAGAAGACAAAAAGGAGAAGTTAGTCTCACATCAACTAGGCGTATCAATAGGCTATGGAGATGCCCATCAATAGATATCAATATGAGTGAGTAGGGATTGCCATGCAACGGATGCACTAGAGCTATAAATGTATGAAAGCTCAACAAAAGAAACTAGTGGGTGTGCATCCAACTCGCTTGCTCACGAAGACCTAGGGCATTTTGAGGAAGCCCATCATTGCATATACAAGCCAAGTTCTATAATGAAAGATTCCCACTAGTATATGAAAGTGGCAACATATGAGACTCTCTATCATGAAGATCATGGTGCTACTTTGAAGCACAAGTGTGGTAAAAGATAGTAGCATTGCCCCTTCTCTCTTTTTCTCTCTTTTTTATTTTTTTGTTTGGGCCTTTTCTCTTTTTTTATGGCCTCATTTTTTCTATTTTTTTATTTTCGTCCGGAGTCTCATCCCGACTTATGGGGGAACCATAGTCTCCATCATCCTTTCCTCACTAGGACAATGCTCTAATAATGATGATCATCACACTTCTATTTACTTACAACTCAAGAATTACAACTCGATACTTAGAACAAGATATGACTCTATATGAATGCCTCCGGCGGTGTACCGGGATGTGCAATGACTCATGAGTGACATGTATGAAAGAATTATGAATGGTGGCTTTGCCACAAATACGATGTCAACTACATGATCATGCATAGCAATATGACAATGATGGATTGTGTCATAATAAATGGAACGGTGGAAAGTTTCATGGAAATATATCTCGGAATGGCTATGGAAAATCCATGATAGGTAGGTATGGTGGCTGTTTTGAGGAAGGTATATGGTGGCTTTAAGGTACCGGTGAAAGTTGCGCGATACTAGAGAGGCTAGCAATGGTGGAAGGGTGAGAGTGCGTATAATCCATGGACTCAACATTAGTCAAAAAGAACTCACATACTTATTGCAAAAATCTATTAGTTATCGAAACAAAGTACTACGAGCATGCTCCTAGGGGGATAGATTGGTAGGAAAAGACCATCGCTAGTCCCTGACCGCCACTCATAAGGAAGACAATCAATAAATAAATCATGCTCCGACTTCATCACATAACGGTTCACCATATGTGCATGCTACGGGAATCACAAACTTTAGCACAAGTATCTCTCAAATTCAGAACTACTCAACTAGCATGACTCTAATATTACCATCTTCATATCTCAAAACAATCATCAAGTATCAAACTTCTCATAGTATTCAATGCACTCTATATGAAAGTTTTTATTATACCCATCTTGGATGCCCATCATATTAGGACAAATTCATAACCAAAGAAAATTACCATGCTGTTTAGGACTCTTGAAATAATATAAGTGAAGCATGAGAGTTCATCTATTTCTACAAAATAAATCCACTGCCGTGCTCTAAAAGATTTAAGTGAAGCACTAGAGCAACAACAAACTACTCCAAAAGATATAAGTGAAGATTAATGAGTAGTCAAATAATTATGCAACTATGTGACGACACTCTAACATTTAAGAATTTCAGATCTTGGTATTTTATTCAAACAGAAAACAAAACAAAAGAAAATAAAGTGACGCTCCAAGCAAAACACATATCATGTGGTGAATAAAAATATAGCTCCAAGTAAAGTTACCAATGAACGAAGACGAAAGAGGGGATGCCTTCCGGGGCATCCCCAATCTTAGGCTCTTTGTTGTACTTGAATATTACCTTGGTGTGCCTTGGTCATCCCCAAGCTTAGGCTCTTGCCACTCCTTATTCCCTAGTCCATCGAATCTTTACCCAAAACTTGAAAACTTCACAACACAAAACTTAACAGAAAACCCGTAAGCTCCGTTAGTATAAGAAAGCAAATCACCATCATAAGGTACTGTAATGAACTCATTATAAATTCATATTGGTGTAATATCTACTGTATTCCAACTTCTCTATGGTTAATACCCTCCGATACTACTAATAGATTCATCAAAATAAGCAAACAACACGATGAAAACAGAATCTGTCAAAAACAGAACAGTCTGTAGTAATCTGTAGGTATTGACCACTTATGGAACTCATAAAATTCTCAACTAAATTGGTGGATCTGAGGAATTCTTCTATTAAACATCTTCAAAAAGAATTAACTAAATATCACTCCCCAGTAAAAAATGGCAGCAATTCTCGTGAGTGCTAAAGTTTCTGTTTTTTACAGCATGATCGTAAAGACTTCACCCAAGTCATCCCAAAGGTTCTACTTGGCACAAACACTAATTAAGACATAAAACCACATCTAAACAGAAGCTAGATGAATTATTTATTACTAAACAGGAACGAAAAGCAACGGACGAAAATAAAATTGGGTTGCCTCCCAACAAGCGCTATCGTTTAACGCCCCTAGCTAGGCATGATGATTTCAATGATGCTCACATAAAAGATAAGAATTGAAACATAAATAGAGCATCATGAAGAATATTACTAGCACATTTAAGTCTAACCCACTTCCTATGCATAGGGATTTTGTGAGCAAACAACTTATGGGAACAAGAATCAACTTGCATAGGAAGGTAAAGCAAGCAAAACTTCAAAATCTTAAGCACATAGAGAGGAAACTTGATATTATTGCAGTTACTACAAGCATATATTATGCCCTCATAATAATTTTCAGTAGCATCATGAATTAATTCAACAATATAACCATCACATAGAGCATTATTTTCATGATCTACAAGCATAGAAAATTTACTACTCTCCACATAAGCAAAATTCTTCTCATTCGGGATAGTGGGAGTATCATAAGATACTTGAATACTATAAATTGTTTCCACATTAAAAGAGTAATGTTCAGAAAAAGGGGAATCATAATCATGACAAGTTTTATAAATATAATCATCACTACTTTTTATAGTATATGTATCATCACAATAATCATCATAAGTAGCAACTTTGTTCTCATCATAATCGATTGAAACCTCTTCCAAGATAGTGGAATCATTACTAAATAAAGTCATGACCTCTCCAAATCCACTTTCATAATTATCACAATAAGATTCAACATCCTCCAAAATAGTGGGATCATTACTTCCTAAAGTTGACACTCTTCCAAATCCACTTTCATCAATATAATCATCATAAGTAGGAGTCATGCTATCATCATCATAAATTTGCATATCAAAACTTGAGAGGCTAAAAATGTCATCTTCATTAGACATAGCATCCCCAAGCTTGGGACAAACATTAATTTCAGCAAATATATTCTCAAAAACATCATCTTCTTCAAACATAGCATCCCCAAGCTTGGGCCTTTTCATATCATAAGCATAATCACTCTCATCATTAATAGTATGGATAGCACCAATAGTATAGCAATTATCATATTCTTCCAAGAAAGTGCCAAAAAGATTTTCAAGATCATAAGAAGTATCATTATCTTCCCAATCATAATCATCACAGCAAGCAATAGGCATAACGAGATCATCATCAAGTGCCTCATCTTCCACAATTATTTTTGATTCATTTTCTTTAGGCACAACAATAATAGGAGCAACATTATTTGGGAGAGACTTTTTACCTCTCTTACTTTTTATTTTCTTGTTCTTAACCACATCATGTGTGGGTTCAATCCTCTTTTTGGAGCTCCTTATTAATGAGATTGGTTGACTAGAAGTCTCCTCCTCGTTACCTGATTCATCATAAGAAATAATAGGAGGATATTGAGAAGTCTCTTCCCTTCCATTAGTATTCTCTTCATCTTCTATTTGTTTTCTTTTCTTTATGTAATTGGCAATATAAGCATTTTCAATAAAATTCACCGCATAATACATATAAATTTCCTCTAGATCAAAATGAAGAACTCTATCAAGGGCAAATTCTGGAATAACCTTAGTTATACATTTCATTTCTTCATAACCCAAGATCAAACTAAGTTCATTATGATGTGCAAGGGAAATCAAATAATCACAATTTTTGGACACGATACGATCATGAAACAATTTGCATTGGGTACTGAAATGATCATGTTCATTGCAAAGTTCACAAGTACAACTAAGAAAATTTAAATTTTCAGCACAAACTTCTAGCCTTTCTTGCAACAATTTAGTTTCTAAATGCTTATGCCTCTTGCAATATCTATCTTCCCTATTTGGTGTGTACTTGCAAACCCAATGCACTCCACAAAAATTGACATGTTTATAGGAGACATTTTCATCATAACTAGTGCAATCATCATTACTACTAAGGATATTCAAAGAGTTCATACCAACAACATTGCAATCATGCTCATCATTCAAAGATTTAGTGCCAAACATTTTATAGGCTTCTTCTTCTAGCACTTGAGCACAATTTTCCTTTTCATCACACTTACGAAAGATATTAAAAAGATGAAGCATATGAGACAAACTCAATTCCATTTTTTGTAATTTTCTTTTATAAACTAAACTAGTGATAAAACAAGAAACTAAAGACTCGATTGCAAGATCTAAAGATATACCTTCAAGCACTCACCTCCCCGGAAACGGCGCCAGAAAAGAGCTTAGTTGGCGGGGTGTTAGTGCCGCTTACCTAGCCTCCCTGGCAACGCCACCAGAAAAGAGCTTGATGTCTACTACACAACCTTCTTCTTGTAGACGTTGTTCGGCCTCCAAGTGCAGAGGTTTGTAGGACAGTAGCAAATTTCCCTCAAGTGGATGACCTAAGGTTTATCAATCCATAGGAGGCGTAGGATGAAGATGGTCTCTCTCAAGCAACCCTGCAACCAAATAACAAAGAGTCTCTTGTGTCCCCAACACACCCAATACAATGGTAAATTGTATAGGTGCACTAGTTCGGCGAAGAGATGGTGATACAAGTGCAATATGGATATTAGATAAAGGTTATTGTAATCTTAAATTATAAAAAACAGCAAGGTAACTAGTGATAGAAGTGAGCATAAACGGTATTGCAATGATAGGAAACAAGGCCTAGGGTTCATACTTTCACTAGTGCAAGTCCTCTCAACAATAATAACATAATTGGATCATATAACTATCCCTCAACATGCAACAAAGAGTCACTCCAAAGTCACTAATAGTGGAGAACAAACGAAGAGATTATGGTAGGGTACGAAACTACCTCAAAGTTATTCTTTCCAATCAATCTATTGGGCTATTCCTATAAGTGTCACAAACAGCCCTAGAGTTCGTACTAGAATAACACCTTAAGACACGATCAACCAAAACCCTAATGTCACCTAGATACTCCAATGTCACCTCAAGCATCCGTGGGTATGATTATACGATATGCGTCACACAATCTCAGATTCATCTATTCAACCACCACATAGAACCTCAAAGAGTGCCCCAAAGTTTCTACCGGAGAGTCAAGACGAAAACGTGTGCCAACCCCTATGCATAGATTCCCAAGGTCACGGAACCCGCAAGTTGATCACCAAAACATACATCAAGTGGATCAATAGAATACCCCATTGTCACCACAGGTATCCCACGCAAGACATACATCAAGTGTTCGCAAATCCTTAAAGTCTCAATCTGATAAGATAACTTCAAAGGGAAAACTCAATCCATTAGAAGAGAGTAGAGGGGGAGAAACATCATAAGATCCAACTATAATAGCAAAGCTCGCGATACATCAAGATCGTGCCACCTCAAGAACACGAGAGAGAGAAAGATAAAACACATAGCTACTGGTACATACCCTCGGCCCTGAGGTTGGACTACTCCCTCCTCGTCATGGAGAGCGCCGGGATGATGAAGATAGCCACCGGAGAGGGATTCCCCCTCCGGCAGAGGCTTCTGGCGGTGGAACTCCCGATCTATTCTGCTCCCCGAAGTTTTTAGGGTATATGTGTATATATGGGAGGAAGAAGTACGTTGGTGGACCTCCAGGCTGTCCACGAGGCAGGGGGGCGCCCAGGGGGGGCGCCCCCACCCTCGTGGGCAGCCTGGGACTCTCCTGGTCCATCTCCGATACTCCTTGGGCTTCTTCTGGTCCAAAAATAAGTTCCCTGAAGTTTCAGGTCAATTGGACTCCGTTTTCTTTTCCTTTTCTGCGATACTCTAAAACAAGGAAAAAACAAAAACTGGCACTAGGCTCTGGGTTAATAGGTTAGTCCCAGAAATAATATAAAAGTGTTTAATAAAGCCCATAAAAATCCGAAACAGATAATATAATAGCATGGAACAATTAAAAAATAAAGATACGTTGGAGACGTATCAGAAACTCCTTCTCTACAAAGGACCCATCCTTAGCAACAAGATTTTTGCATTCAGATCCGTGGTAGAAGGTATTGATACGTCTCCATCGTATCTACTTTTCCAAACACTTTTGCCCTTGTTTTGGACTCTAACTTGCATGATTTGAATGGAACTAACCCGGGCCGACGCTGTTTTCAGCAGAATTGCCATGGTGTTATTTTTGTGCAGAAATAAAAGTTCTCAGAATGACCTGAAAATCAACAAAGAATTATTTTGGAATATATAAAAAAATACTGGAAGGAAGTTCCACGTCAGGGGGGCCTCCACCTGTCCACGAGGGTGGGGGCACGCCCTACCCCCTGGGCACGCCCCCTACCTCATGGGCCCCCTGACGCTCCACCGACCTCAACCCTGACTCCACATATTCACTTTCGGGTAGAAAAAAACTAGAGAGAAGGATTCATCACGTTTTACGATACAAAGCCGCCGCCAAGCCCTAAACTCTCTCGAGAGGGCTGATCTGGAGTCCATTCAGGGCTCCGGAGAGGGGAATCCGTCGCCATCGTCATCATCAACCATCCTACATCACCAATTTCATGATGCTCACCGCCGTGCATGAGTAATTCCATCATAGGCTTGCTAGATTGTCAGGACCCCGATTCCAAGTCACATCGATCTAGCCGGTAACACCTCATATGACTTTGCGGCCTCACGCACGGTATTCCCACGGGTGTCGCCTTACCATGGCCGGGACCGTTTGCGCCTTTTGGCTCACGTATATGATAGTGTTGCTAGCATCCATATGACAGAGAAACCGGGCCGACATGGCTAGTCGTGAACCCAAAACGGCACTAACCTATGGGGACAGGCATACATGAATCACATCGAGCATGTCGGTCAGCAGCGTGTGAATCCGGGATGTAGCACTGGGCTAACAGGACTCCAGGAACCCGGGCTGTAGCAGGCTAGGCAGGACTCCGGATGTCACCGCATGACATTTCCCCGAAGGGACAGACACACGGACGAAGTGAAACACATGCCGTCCAGTCAAGTGTCCTGAGCAGTAGTGCTGGACTAACAGGACTCCGGTGAACCGGGCTGTAGCGGACTACTATGGCTCATGGAAGCACTAGACTACATTTCCCCATAAGAGAGGCTGCCAAGGATAAACAACTAGATTGTCGGATCCCACACATACCAAGCATTTCAATCATACACACAATATGCTCGATATGTGTAAATACAACATGGCATCACAACATAACTCTACAACTCAAGTATTTATTCATTAGGCTCCGAGGAGCGAGATATTACAAACATGGGTCTCATGACCCAACAATCATAGCATACCAATCAAAGCACATGCGGAAACTTAACATGTCTGAGTACAGACATCTACAAATGAAAAAGGCTAAGAAGCCTGACTATCTACCAGATCCTGCCGAGGGCACAAGATCGTAGCTGAGGTATCAAGCTAAACATCGAAGTCCACGCAATACTACTAGCGAGACTGAAGTCTCTCTGCAAAACATAAATTAAGCAAACGTGAGTACAAATGTACCTAGCAAGACTTACACAACTATCTACATATGCATCGGTATCAATAAAGGGGTGGTGGAGTTTAACTGCAGCAAGCCAGCTTTGACTCAGTGGCTAACCTGAACTATGACTGCAAGCAACTCTTTTGAGGTGGCGCACACGAGTCCACATATTCACCATTCAATACACCACTATGGATCCGCTCCCGTCTCCCTACGAGAAGGCCATGCATAGCACTCACACTTGTCTTGTGAGTTTTAGAGTATCCACTTTGACTTGTCTATGAACTGTTATAGGCAACCCAGAAGTCCTTTACCGCGGACGCGGCTATTCGAATAGTTTTATACCCTGCAGGGGTGTACTTCGTCACACATGTTTCCACCACTTAGCGTCTACACACGACATGTGCTCGGCAGACTTCAAGCGAAAGCTGACGTGGGTGTAGACCACGACCTGACTAACCGCACAAGTCTCTAGTCCAGGTTTATCGCCTATTCGGGTTCCATCCGTGAGGAGATCCGGCTGGAGTTTCGCTCACAGCCCCAAACGATGTGTGCAGGGTTCCCGAGACACCAAACGGGCACCCGGTACACCGTGCCACGGTGTATCTACCGCATCATAGCCCACCCCTAGGGTCAGCGCTACGCACGGCCACCAACACATATCCTATAAACACTAGAAACTAGTTGCAACTCCTGGACAGAGGACGAGAGGGGTCAATAAGTCGAGCGGGGTCATATTTCAGGGCCCAATGTGTGGTAGTAGCTATTTCATGGATCACAAACACAGAACTCAGTTCCTGAAAATGGTTTCAATGAGACAACCCACCATGTACTCTTACATGGCCTCTCACCGCTACCTTTACCAAATCGTGTTCACACACAGTAGGACATGTTCACAACTTTCCAATTCATCCCCGATGAATCAGACCTGACACAACTCTAAGCAATAGCAGGCATGACAAGCAAACATGAATGAGTAGGCACATCAGGGCTCAAACAACTCCTACTCATGCTAGTGGGTTTAATCTATTTACTGTGGCAATGACAGGTCATGCAAAGGAAAGGGGTTCAACTACCGTAGCATGTAACAATTGAATCATTGTTGTCCTAATGCAGTAAAAGAGAGAAAGAGCGAGAGAGTGGGTTTGTATCAGAATGAACAAGGGGGTTTTGCTTGCCTGGCACTTCTGAAGATAGTATAGTTCTTCATCGGTGTCATCGAATTCATCGCTGGATCAACGTACTGAAGGGGGACAAACACCGGCAAACACAAAAGGAACCACAATCAATGCAATGCACATTCATATGAATGATATGTCATATTAAAGTACTGAATTGACCTAGTGCAACAGTTAGTCATATTCATTGAAGTGGAATTCAAACCTATAGCAAATTCCAACTCCAAAGCTAATTACCATTTATTCCATAATCATGAATTGTCCTATTCAGTGAGGTTAACTTGTTCAAACATGCATGAGAATGCCATAAACAGATTCTTTGGATTTTTGTGATCATTTTTCATATATAAATTATTTCCATTGGAGTTATAGATTATTTTCTATGATTTTTTGAATATTTTCTGAAAATAATAAATCATTTCTGATTTATTTCAAAATTCCAGAAAGTAATTACTGTGTTAGCCTGACGTCAGGGTGATGTCAGCAGGTCAAAGGCGTCGACCAGGTCAAACCTGACCAGTGGGACCCACTGGTCAGTGACCCAGTCAACTAACTAAGTTAGTTAGCCCTAACTAACTAGCCTGGGCCCACTGGTCAGCGACTGTAGTGACTAACCTAACTAGTTAATTAGTGCTAACTAGAGTAATTAGTCGGGCGGGGCCCGTAAGTCAGTGAGAGAGAGGGGGGGTCAAACCGGGCAGTGGGGTCAACCCACGCCGGTCAACGGGTCAGCGGTCGCCGGCGTTTAGCCGCCGGCGACGACAGAGACGGCGGGGCGGCTCGGAAATGCTTTACAGGGTACCATTCGACACGCGAGTTGCACCTACGAGTTCCTGGGAGTGAGGCGCATCCATTGGTGGTTGTGGTGGTAGGAGCTGCGGTGGTCAGGATCGACGGCGGCGACCAAATCGGCGGTGGCCGGAGTTCAGACAGGTGCGGTTTGACGCTAGGGGCACAACAGGTCAAATGGGTGGGCGCGCCCGGCTCCTGGGAGAGTGCTGTGCACGGAGCAAAGCTAGGACACGGGTGGCAGCAGCTGTGGCCGTGGCGGCGATGAGGCACGACGCCAGCGAGCTTCGGCGTCCGCGCAACTACAGTCTAGTGGAGGCGGCGAGCAACGGGGTTCGGGGAAGGAGGAAGAGAAGCTCACCGCGAGCACGATGGGAAGGTCAGTGGGCGCGAGGGAGGTCCGGAGCGAGCAGGGAGACGGTGGAGATCTCGGCGACCCGAGGAGGAAGAAGAGGTCAGGGCCGACGCTTCGGGGTGTTTGGCGTCGCGTGAGTCAACAAAGAGACGTCGGTGATGGTGGCGGAGCTCCTGGGCATGTCGGAGAGGCGAGGGGGAGGTGGTGGCTGCGGTGGTGCACGTCGGCGGCGACGAGCTCCGCTCGGTCGCGAGAAAGAGAGAGAGCAGAAAGGGGAGTGAGGTCCAGGGAGAGGAGGGGAAGCGAGAAGGAGCGCTGGGCGTCTCCGTGGCACATCTGGAGGGCCGGGGTCGTGCGGCTGAAGCAGGAGGTGGCAAGGCGTCGTCGGCGCGCTCGCCACGCACCTGCCTGTCCTCCTAGCAGGAGGAGGAAGACCACGAAGCCCCTGGTGGGCTGGGCCTCTTCTGCCAGGTAAGGCCCAGGTACTCCCTCTTTCTCTGTTTTCTATTTTAATTACTGTTTTCTATTTTATTTCCTCTCTGTTTTGATTTAGTTTTAGCCACTAAATCATTTTCATAAATTCTATAGGTTATTATATGGCTTGCTAAAATATATACAAAGCCACTCACAAACTTCCAGAATTATTGAAGTTATATTTAATATATATTAAATATAAATCCAAAGCAAATAATTATTGGATTAATTCAAATGGCCAAAATAAATGTTTCTGAGCCCATAAAAATATTGGTTTGAATTTTAGCTCTTGCCAATAATTCTATGGAATAACAGGAACATTTTATTGGACTCATTTAAGAACATTTTTAAAGTTGGTTATTTTTGAACTGATTTCTGAGGGTTTCAACAAACCTCAATTCAACTTTCTTAAATATATACATGATGCATGAATGCTTGTGCAACTAGCTACAACCAATTCTAGGGCTGTGACATAGATGGTGATGGGTTGGATGAGATTTATCATGTAATCGAGTTAGTTTTGTTAGGGTTTGATCCCTAGTATCCACTATGTTCTGAGATTGATGTTGCTATGACTTTGCTATGCTTAATGCTTGTCACTAGGGCCCGAGTGCCATGATTTTAGATCGGAACCTATTATGTTTTCATCAATATATGAGAGTTCTTGATCCTATCTTGCAAGTCTATAGTCAGCTACTATGTGTTATGATCCGGCAACCCGAAGTGACAATAATCGGGACCACTCCCGATGATGACCGTAGTTTGAGGAGTTCATGTATTCACTATGTGTTAATTCTTTGGTCCGGTACTCTATTAAAAGGAGGCCTTAATATCCCTTAGTTTCCAATAGGATCCCGCATCCATGGGAGGGTAGGACAAAAGATGCCATGCAACTTCTTTTCCATAAGCACGTATGACTATATTCGGAATACATGCCTACATTACATTGATGAACTGGAGCTAGTTCTGTGTCACCCTATGTTATGACTCTTACATGATGAACCGCATCCGGCGTAATTTTCCATCACCGATCCAATGCCTACGAGCTTTCCATATATTGTTCTTCGCTTATTTACTTTTTCGTTGCTATTGTTATCATCACTACAAAACACCAAAAATATTAGTTTTGCTACTGTTACCCTTTTTACCATCGTTACCACTACTATCATATTACTTTGCTACTAAATACCTTCCTGCAGATATTAAGTTTCCAGCTGTGGTAGAATTGAAAACTCAGCTGCTAATACTTGAGAATATTCTTTGGCTCCCCTTGTGTCGAATCAATAAATTTGGGTTGAATACACTACCCTCGAAAACGGTTGCGATCCTCTATACTTGTGGGTTATCAAGAATATTTTCTGGCGCCGTTGCCGGGGAGCATAACTCTATTCTTTGAGTCACTTGGGATTTATATCTGCTTATCATTATGAAGAACTTGAAAAATCAAAGAACCAGGATCTATCCCTCAACTACGAGGGGAGGTAAGGAACTGCCATCTCGCTCTGCACTTGATTCACCTTCTATTTTGAGTAAACTTGCGACACCTAAACCTGCTTCTACTGTTAATTCAGATATGTCGCATGTTATTGATGATGCCACTTCTGCTATGCATGATACTTATGATGAAACTACTTCTATGCTTGATACTACTGTGCCACTTGGTGAATTTCTTGATGAACAACTTGTTAGGGCTAGAGAGAATGAAATTATTGAAACTGATAATATTGATGAAAGTGATGATGAAGATTCTCCCCCTAGATACGAACTACTTGTTTTGCCTGAGGGCTATGTTATGGATGAAGAAACTGCTAGAGACTTTCTTTCTTGCAATGATAGGAGTGATCTTAAGAAGCTTTTAGCTAAGCTGAAACAAAAAACTTTGAATGCTAGAATGAAATATGATCCTGCTTATGCTACTTCACATATCTTTGTTACTGATAAGGATTATGAATTCTCTGTCGACCCTGATATATTTACTTTGGTTGAATCTGATCCTTTCTATGGCTATGAATCTGAAACTGTTGTGGCACATCTTACTAAATTCAATGATATAGCCACCCTGTTCACTAATGATGAGAAAACTCGTTATTATTATATCCTTAAATTATTGTCGTTCTCATTAAAGGGTGATGCTAAGACATGGTTTAATTCTCTTGATCCTGGTCGTGTGCGTAGTCCTCAGGATATGATTTATTACTTCTCTCCTAATATTTCCCCACTCATAAGAAACAAAATGATTTAAGGGAAATATATAATTTTGTGCAAATTGAAGAAGAGAGTCTCCCACAAGCTTGGGGAGGCTTCTCCAATTACTTAATGCTTTGCCTGATCATCCTCTTAAGAAAATTGAAATACTTGATATCTTTTATAATGGACCAACCGATGCTTCCATAGACCACCTGGATAGTTGTGCTGGTTGTGTTTTCAGGGAAAGAACACCAGATGAAGCTGAAATTCTATTGAATAATATGTTGACTAATGAAAATAATTGGACACTTCCTGATCCAATCCCTGGTCCAATTCCTGAACCAACTCCTGAGCCAACTCCGAAGAAAAGGGGTATTCTATTTCTTAGTCCTGAAGATATGCAAGATGCAAAGAAATCTATGAAAAAAATCATTAAAGCTGAAGATGTTAAGAATTTACCTCCTATTGAAGAAATACATGGTCTTAATTTACCGCATGTTGAAGAAGTACATAGTCTTGATAACCCGACACAGGTAGTAAAGGTAAATTCTCTCTATAGATATGATAAAGCTGAAATCCCTCCTACTAAGTTTTCTAGCCAATGCTTAGATGAGTTTGATAACTTTATGGTTAAGCAAGTAGATTTTAATGCTTATGTTGGTAGACAATTGAAACATAATGCTTATATGATTGAACACTTGAGTGATTATATGTCTAATGTTAAAGGTGAACTAAAACTTATTAGTAAACATGCTTCTATGGTTACCACTCAAGTAGAACAAGTACTCAAAGCTCAGAATGATTTTCTCAATGAACTGAATACTAAAAATTATGATTTTGCTGTTAGAGTGGCTACTGGAACTGGTAAAATGACTCAAGAACCTTTGTATCCTGTAGGCCATCCTAAGAGAATTGAGCAGTATTCTCAGAGAAATAATGTAGATGCACCTAGGCCTTCTAAGAAGAAGAAAAAGAAAAATGATAGGACTTTGCATGCTTCGAGTGAACCTGTTGTTGACACACCTGCGAATCCTAATTATATTTCTATTTCTGATGCTGAAACACAATCTGGTAATGAGCATGAACCTAGTGAAAATGTTATTGATGATGTTCATGTTGATGCTCAAGCAATAATAATGATGTAGAGATTGAACCTGTTGTTGATCTTGATAACCCACAATCAAGGAATCAACATTATGGTAAGACAGACTTTGTTGCTAGGAAGCACGGTAAAGAAAGAGAACCATGGGTTCAGAAACCCATGACTTTTACTCCTAAACCATCCAAGAAAAAGGATGATGAGGATTTTGAGCGCTTTGCTGAAATGATTAGACCTATGTTTTTGCGTATGCGTTTGACTGATATGCTTAAAATGAATCCTTACGCTAAGTATATGAAAGAAATTGTTACAAATAAAAGAAAGATACCGGAAGATGAAATTTCCACCATGCTTGCTAATTATACTTTTAAAGGTGGAATACCTAAGAAACTTGGAGATCCAGGAGTACCAACTATACCATGCTCCATTAAAAGAAACTATGTTAAAACTGCTTTATGTGATCTTGGAGCTGGTGTTAGTGTTATGCCTCTCTGTTTATATCGTAGACTTGATTTGAATAAGTTGACACCTACTAAAATATCTTTGCAAATGGCTAACAAATCAACTGCTATACCTGTCGGTATTTGTGAGGATGTGCCTGTTGTGGTTGTAAACGTTACTATTTTAACGGAGTTTGTTATTCTTGATATTCCCGAGGATGATAGTATGTCTATTATTCTTGGAAGACCCTTTTTGAATACTGCAGGGGCTGTTATTGATTGCACCAAAGGCAATGTCACTTTTCATGTTAATGGCAATGAGCATACGGTACACTTTCTGAGGAAACAATCTCAAGTTCATAGTATAAACTCTATTGGAAAATTTTCATTGATTATTTTTGGAGGTTTTGAATTTCCCCTTCCTACTGTCAAGAAGAAATATGATATTCTTATTGTTGGAGATGTGCATATCCCCGTTGAGGTAACCTAGTGTTATTCGAAAATTCTCCGGTTCTATGTTATTCGGAATGAGTTTGTTAACTAGACCTGATTGACCTTGTTAGTGGATTCCTTTTGATGAGCATGAGATGGATGAATTTAGAAAACACAACTCTCTGTACCCTCTTTTTACTTTCTGTTATTTATATTAAATAAAGCAAAAATAGTAATTTCTGTCTGTTTTCCGAATTATCCGTGCAATAAAAAATACCTCGAAAATAAAATTTCTCCAGATGCCCTGAAATTTAAATATGATTTTTTATGGAATATTTGAGAATATCTGGCACTGAGAACACAACAGGGGGAGCAAGCACCTGGCCATCAGGGTCCAGGGCGCGCCCTACCCCCTGGCACGCCCCCCTGCCTCGTGGGCCCATGGTGGCTCCCCTCCACTTATTCTAGCTACCACACACTCCTTCTTCCTCCCACAAAAATCACCAACCAGCTCAAACCCGAGTCCAAGCTCATCTTGCTGCCATTTTCGATCTCCTTGCTCAAATCTCCATTCACAAAACTGCTTTGGGGGATTGTTCTTTGGTATGCGACTCCTCCAATGGTCCAATTAATTTTTGTTCTAGTGCTTTATTCATTGCATATTTTTGCTGCTTAGGTGACCCTGTTCTTGAGCTTGCATGTCAAATTTATATGGTCAAAAGTAGTTTTGATGCATGATATTGCCTCTAGGCACTTGTATGGTAAAAATATTGGTTTGAATTTTAGCTCTTGCCAATAATTCTATGGAATAACAGGAACATTTTATTGGACTCATTTGAGAAGATTTTTAAAGTTGGTTATTTTTGAACTGATTTCTGAGGGTTTCAACAAACCTCAATTCAACTTTCTTAAATATATACATGATGCATGAATGCTTGTGCAACTAGCTACAACCAATTCTAGGGCTGTGACATAGATGGTGATGGGTTGGATGAGATTTATCATGTAATCGAGTTAGTTTTGTTAGGGTTTGATCCCTAGTATCCAATATTTTCTGAGATTGATGTTGCTATGAATTTGCTATGCTTAATGCTTGTCACTAGGGCCCGAGTGCCATGATTTCAGATCCGAACCTATTATGTTTTCATCAATATATGAGAGTTCTTGATCCTATCTTGCAAGTCTATAGTCACCTACTATGTGTTATGATCCGGCAACCCGAAGTGACAATAATCGGGACCACTCCCGGTGATGACCGTAGTTTGAGGAGTTCATGTATTCACTATGTGTTAATTCTTTGGTCCGGTACTCTATTAAAAGGAGGCCTTAATATCCCTTAGTTTCCAATAGGACCCCGCTGCCACGGGAGGGTAGGACAAAATATGTCATGCAAGTTCTTTTTCATAAGCACGTATGACTATATTCGGAATACATGCCTACATTACATTGATGAACTGGAGCTAGTTCTATGTCACCCTATGTTATGACTATTAAATGATGAACCGCATCCGGCATAATTCTCCATCACCGATCCAATGCTTACGAGCTTTCCATATATTGTTCTTCGCTTATTTACTTTTTCATTGCTATTGTTATCATCACTACAAAACACCAAAATATTACGTTTGCTACTGTTACCCTTTTACCATTGTTACCACTACTATCATATTATTTGCTACTAAATACCTTGCTACAGATATTAAGTTTCCAGGTGTGGTTGAATTGACAACTCAGCTGCTAATACTTGAGAATATTCTTCGGCTCCCCTTGTGTCGAATCAATAAATTTGGGTTGAATACTCTACCCTCGAAAACTGTTGCGATCATCTATACTTGTGGGTTATCAGGTATACCTAATAGTTTCTTTCGGATATCCTATGAAGACGCACTTCTCCGCTTTGGGTTCGAGCTTATCAGATTGAAGCCTTATTTACATAAGTGTCACATCCCCAAACTTTTAAGAAACGACAACATAGGTTTCTTGCCAAACCACAGTTTATACGGTGTCGTCTCAACGGATTTAGATGGTGCCCTACTTAATGTGAATGCAGCTGTCTCTAATGCATAACCCCAAAATGATAGTGGTAAATTGGTAAGAGACATCCTAGAACGCACCATATCCAATAAAGTATGGTTACGACGTTCGGACACACCATTACGCTGTGGTGTTCTAGGTGGCATGAGTTGTGAAACAATTCCATATTATTTTAAATAAAGGCCAAACTCGTAACTCACATATTCGCCTCCACGATCAAATCGTACTTTATTTCCTTCTTACGATGATTATCCACTTCACTCTGAAATTCTTTGAAGTTTTCAAATGGTTCAGACTTATGTTTTATTAAGTAGATATACCCATACCTACTCTAATCATCTGTGAAGGTCAGAAAATAACGATACTCGCCGCGTGCTTCAACACTCATCGGACCGCATACATCGGTATGTATTATGTCCAATAAGTCATTAGCTTGCTCCATTGTTCCGGAGAACGGAGTTTTAGTCATCTTGCCCATGAGGCATGCTTCGCAAGTATCAAATAATTCATAATCAAGTGATTCCAAAAGTCCATCTACATGGAGTTTCTTCATGCGCTTTATACCAATATGACCTAAACGGTAGTGCCACAAGTATGTTGCACTATCATTATCAACTTTGCATCTTTTGGCATCAATATTATGAATATGTGTATCATTACGATCGAGATTCTATAAACCATTCACATTGGGTGTATGACCATAGAAGGTTTTATTCATGTAAACAGAACAACAATTATTCTCTGACTTAAATGAATAAATGTATTGCAATAAACATGATCTAATCATATTCATGCTCAACACAAACACCAAATAACATTTTTTAGGTTCAACACTAATCCCGAGAGTGTGTGATGGTGATTATATCAACCTTGCAATCATTTCCAACATACATCGTCACCTCGTTTTTAACTAGTCTCCGCAACTCCTCTTTCGAGTTACTAATCTTAGTAACTAAAATAGTATCAAATACCCAGGGCTTACTACGAACACTAGTAAAATACACATCAATAACATGTATATCAAATATACCTTTGTTCACTTTGCCATCCTTATTATCCACCAAATGTTTGGGGCAGTTCTACTTCCAATGACCATTACCTTTTTAGTAGAAGCCCTCAGTTTCAGGCTTGGGTCTAGCTTTGGGCTTCTTCATGGGAGTGGCAACTTGCTTGCCATTCTTAGTGAGGTCCCCTTTCTTTCCCTTGCCCTTTTCCTTGATACTAGTGGTCCTACTAACCATCAACACTTGATGCTCTTTCTTGATTTCTACCTCTGCTGAATTTAGCATTGTGAAGAGCTCGGGAATCATTTTCATCATCCCTTGCATATTATAGTTCATCACGAAGTTCTAGTAGCTTGGTGATAGTGACTAGAGAACTTTATCAATCACTATCTTATCTGGAAGATTAACTCCCACTTGATTCAAGCGATTGTAGTACTCAGATATTCTGAGCATGTGCTCACTGGCTGAGCTATTATCCTCCATCCGGTAGGCAAAGTACTTGTCAGAGGTCTCATACCTCTCGACACAGGCTTGAGACTAAAATACAAATTTCAACTCTTGGAACATCTCATATGCTCTGTGGCGTTCAAACCGTTTTTGAAGTCCCGGTTCTAAGCCGTAAAGCATGGTGCACTAAACTATTAAGTAGTCATCATATCAAGCTTGCCAAACATTCATAACATCTGCATCTGCTCCTGCAATAGGTTTGACACCTAGCGTTGCATCAAGGACATAATTCTTCTGTGCAACAATGAGGATAATCCTCAGATCACGGACCCAGACCGCATCATTGGTACTATCATATTTCAACTTACTTCTCTGTAGGAACATATCAAAAATAGGGGAGCTAAATCGCGAGCTATTGATCTACAACATAGATATGCAAAACTATTAAGACTAAGTTCATGATAAATTTAAGTTCAATTAATCAAATTACTAAAGAACTCCCACTTAAATAAACATCCCTCAAGTTTATCTAAGTGGTACATGATCCAAATCAACTAACCCATGTCTGATCATCACGTGAGATAGGGTATTCATCAATTGTGAACATCTCTATGTTGACAATATCTACTATATGACTCATGTTCGACCTTTTGGTCTCCAGTGTTCCGAGACCATGTATGTATATGCTAGGCTCGTCAAGTTTAACCCAAGTATTCTGCATGTGCAAAACTGTCTTACACCCATTTTATGTGAACGTAGAGTCTATCACACCCGATCATCACATGGTGTCTCAAAACGATGAACTGTAGCAACGGTGCATACTCAGGGAGAACACTTTTATCTTGAAATTAAGTGAAGGGATCATCTTATAATGCTACCGCCGTTCTAAGCAAAATAAGATGCATAAAGGATAAACATCACATGCAATCAAAAATATGTAACATGATATGGCCATCCTCATCTTGTGCTTTTGATCTCCATCTCCAAAGCATTGTCATGATCTCCATTGTCACCGGCTTGACACCTTGATCTCCATCGTAGCATCGTTGCATCGAGGTCGTCACGCCAACTATTGCTTCTACAACTATCGCTAATGCATAATGATAAAGTAAAGCAATTACATGGCACTTGCACTTCATACAATAAAGAGACAACCCTAAGGCTCTTGCCGGTTGTCGATATTACAAAACATGATCATCTCATACATCAACATATATCACATCATATCTTGACCACATCACATCACAACATGCCCTGCAAAAATAAGTTAGACGCCCTCTACTTTGTTGTTGCAAGTTTATGTGGTTTCTACGGGATTCAAGCAAGAACCATTCTTAACTACGCAAAAACCACAACAGTGATTCATCAAGTTTGTTGTTTTAACCTTCTTCAAGGACCGGTCGTAGCCAAATTTGATTCAACTATAAAGTAGGAGAAACAGACACCCGCCAGCCACCTTTATGCAAAACTAGTTGCATGTCTGTCGGTGGAACCGGTCTCATGTGCGTGGACATGTAAGATTGGTCCAGGCCGCTTCATCCCACAATACCGCCGAATCAAAATAAGACGTTGGTGGTAAGCAGTATGATTATCACCTCCCACAACTCTTTGTATTCTACTCGTGCATATCATCTACACATAGGACTGGCTAGGATGCCACTGTTGGGGGACGTTGCATGGAAAAACAATTTTACGCACATGCAATGATCTATCCATGGAGATGCATAGTAACGAGGGGGGAGTGTGTCTACGTACCCTCGTAGACCATAAGCGGAAGCGTTTAACAATGCGGTTGATGTAGTCGAACTTCTTCGCACTCCAACCGATCAAGTACCAAACGCACGACACCTCCGCGTTCTGCACACGTTCAGCTCGGTGATGTCCTCCGCCTTCTTGATCCAGCAAGACGGAGAGGTAGTATATGAGTTTCAGCAGCACGGCGATATGGTGAAGGTGATGGTGATGCGATATCCGCAGGGCTTCACTTAAGCACTACGAAAATATGACCGAGGGAGTAAACGGTGGATGGGGGCGCCGCACACGGCTAAGACAATGTTGTGTGTAGTTGTGGCACCCCCTAGGTGGGGGAGGAGAGGCAGCCCCTAGGGCGCCCCAAGTGGCCGACGGCTGCCCTAGGGCACCTGCCTAGCCGCGCCCCCTTTCCTTATTGGAACATGAGGGGGAAAGGAAAGGGAGATGGCTGCCTTAGGGTGCCTCCCCTTTCCTTCCCTCCCTCCTTTGGTGCATGGGTAGGGGGTAGAGGGGTGCACCAGCCCCTTGTGGGATGGTGTGCTCTACTCCTTTTGGCCCATAAGGCCCAATAACGTACCGGGGCTCCTCGGAACCCCTTCCGGTGACCCTATAAATACCTGGTACCACCCGAAAACACTTCTGCTATCCAAATACCATCGTCCTATATATCAATCTTTACCTCTCGACCATTTCGAGACTACTCTTCATGTTCGTGATCTCATCCGAGAGTACAAACAACATTCGTTCACCAAATCATATAACTCATATAACACTATATCGTCAACGAATGTTAAGCGTGCGGACCCTAGGGGTTCGAAAACTATGTAGACAAAACTATGTAGACATGACCAAGACACATCTCCGGTCAATAACCAATAGCGGAACCTGGATGCCCATATTGGCTCCTACATGTTCTACGAAGATCTTTATCGGTCAAACCATTATGATAACATACATAATTCCCTTTGTCCATCGGTATGTTACTTGCGCGAGATTCGTTTGTCGATATCTTTATAGCTAGTTCAATCTCATTACTGGCAAGTCTCTTTGCTTGTTCCGTAATACATCATCGTGCAACTAAGTCATTAGTCACTTTGCTAGTAAGGCTTCTTATGATGTGTATTACCGAGAGGGCCTAGAGATACCTCTCCGATACTCAGAGTGAAAAATCCTAATCTCGATCTATGCCAACTCAACAAACACCTTCGGAGATACCTGTAGAGAATCTTTATGATCACTAAGTTACATTGTGATGTTTGATAGCACACAAGGTATTCCTCCGGTATTCGGGATTTGCATAATCGCATAGTCGGAGGAATGTGTATTTGACATGAAGAAAGCAATAGCAATAAACTGAACGATCAGATGCTAAGCTAATGGATGGGTCTTGTCCATCACATAATTCTCCTAATGATGTGATCCCGTTATAAAATGACAACTCATGTCTATGGTTAGGAAACCTTAACCATCTTTGATCAACGAGCTAGTCTAGTACATGCTTACTAGGGACACGGTATTTCTTCAAATATTCAAACATGTATTTAAGTTTTCGGTCAATACAATTCTAGCATGAATAATAAACATTTATCGTGAATAATAAAATATAATAATAACCATTTTAGTATTGCCTCTAGGTCATATTTCCATCAATGCCGCCCTGCCCATGAAGGAAATATGCCCTAGAGGCAATAATAAAGTTGTTATTTTATATTTCCTTATTCATGATAAATGTCGATTATTCATGCTAGAATTTTATTGACCATAAACAGTAATACATGTGTGAATACATAGACAAAACACTAAGTCCCTAGTGAGCCTCTACTTGACTAGCTCGTTGATCAAAGATGGTTAAGGTTTCCTAACCATGGACATGATTTGTCATTTGATAACGGGATCACATCATTAGGAGAATGATGTGATGGACAGGACCCATCTGTTATCTTAGCATATTGATTGTTTAGTTTTATTGCTATTGCTTTCTTCATGTCATATACATATTCCTTTGACTATGAGATTATGCAACTCCCAGACACCGGAGGAATACTTTGTGTGCTATCAAATGTCACAACGCAACTGGGTGATTATAAAGATGATCTACATGTATCTCCTAAGGTGTTTGTTGGGTTGGCATAGATCGAGATTAGGATTTGTCACTCCAAGTATCGGAGAGGTATCTCTGGGCCCTCTCGGTAATGCACATCATAAGAAGCCTTGCAAGCAAAGTGACTAATGAGTTAGTTACATGATGATGTATTACGGAACGAGTAAGGAGACTTGCCGGTAACGAGATTGAACTAGGTATGAAGATACCGACGATTGAATCTCGGGGAAGTAACATACCGATGGACAAAGGGAATAACCTATGTTGTCATACGGTTCGATCGATAACGATCTTCGTAGAATATGTAGGAGCAAATATGAGCATCCAGGTTCCACTATTGGTTATTGGCCGGATAGGTGTCTCGGTCATGTCTACATAGTTCTTGAACCCATAGGGTCTGCATGCTTAACGTCCGATGACGACTTTTTATTATATGAGTTATGTGATTTGGTGACCGAATATTGTTGGGAGTCCCGTATGAGATCACGGACATGACGAGGAGTCTCTAAATGGTCGAGAGGTAAATATGGATATATAGGATGATAGTATTCGAACACCGGAAGTGTTCCGGAGGGTACTGGGTACATATCGGGTCACTGGAAGGGGTTTCGGGCACCCCGGCAAAAGGTATGGGCCTAATGGGCCAAGAGGGGAAATGCAGCAGCCAGCAGGGGCAGCTGCACCCCCCATATGGGCCGAACCAGAGGAGAAGGGAAGAGGGGAAGAGAGAAGGAAGGGCAGGGATTCGGCCTCCCCCTTCCTTCCCTCCTCCCTCCTCCTTCCTCCCCCTTCAGAACTTATGGAAAGGGGGAGGCCAAATTGGGGAGGCGCCCAAGTAGGGTTCCTCCTACTTGGGGCGCCTCCTTGCTGCTCCCCTCCCTCTCCCACCTATATATACATGGGGAGGGGGAGCCTAGAACACACAACAACATCTATTAGCCATGTGCGGCGCCTCCCTCCTCAGATTACACCCTCGGTCATATTCTCGCGGTGCTTAGGCAAAGCCCTGCACGGATCACTTAACCATCACCGTCACCATGCCACCGTGTTTACGGAACTCATCTACTTCCTTGATACTTTGCTGGATCAAGAGTTCGAGGGATGTCATCGAGCTAAATGTGTGCAGAACTTGGAGGTGTCGTACGTTTGGTACTTGATCGGTCGGAACGAGAAGAAGTTCGACTACATCTACCGCGTTGTCAAACGCTTCCTCTTTCGACCTATGAGGGTACGTAGTGTGACTCCCCCACTTCAATCGTACACTAATCATACATGCAAACGTCTACGATCAAGATCAGGGACTCACGGGAAGATATCGCAAGACAACTCTAAAATATAAAATAAGTCATACAAACATCATATTACAAGCCAGGGGCCTCAAGGGCTCGAATACAAGAGCTCGATCATAGACGAGTCAGCAAAAGCAACAATATCTGAGTACAGACATAAGTTAAACAAGTTGCCATAAGATGGCTAGCAAAAACTGGGATACAGATCGAAAGAGGCGCATGCCTCCTTCATGGGATCCTCCTAAACTACTCCTGGTCGTCAGCGGCGGCCTGCACGTAGTAGTAGGCACCCTCGGTGTAGTAGGAGTCGTCGAAGGTGGTGTCTGGCTCCTGGGCTCCAACATCTGGTCGCAACAAACATGTATAGAAAGGGGGAAAAGGGGGAGCAAAGCAACCGTGAGTACTCATCCAAAGTACTTGCAAGCAAGGATCTACACTACATATGCATTGGTATCAATGAAATGGGCAGTATCTGTGGGTTGAACTACAGAATGCCAGAATAAGAGGGGGATAGCTAGTCCTATCAAAGACTACGCTTCTGGCAGCCTCCATCTTGAAGCATATAGAATAGAGTAGATGGTAAGTTCACCAAGTATCATCATATAGCATAATCCTACCCGACGATCCTCTCCTCGCCTCCCTATGAGAGAGCGATCACCGGGTTGTATCTGGCACTTGAAAGGGTGTGTTTTATTAAGTATCCGGTTCTAGTTGTCATAAGGTCGAGGTACAACTCCGGGTTGTCCTTTTACCAAGGGACACGACTATTCTAATAGATAAACTTCCCTGCAGGGGTGCACCACATTACCCAACACACTTGATCCCTCTGGCCGGACACACTTTTCTGGGTCATGCCCGGCCTCGGAAGATCAACACGTCACAACCCTACCTAAGCACAACAGAGAGGTCAGTACGCCGGTCTAAATCCTAAGCGCGCAGAGGTCTGGGCCCATCGCCCGTTGCACACCTGCACGTTGCGTGGGCAGCCGGTGAGTAGACCTAGCTACCTCCATTACAAAGGAAGTTGCATTACGCGGTCCAGCTCGGCGCGCGCCGCTCAGTCGCTGACGTCAAGAAGGCTTCGACTAATACCATGACGTCGAGTGACCATAACTGTTCCCACGTAGCTGGTTAGTGCGTATTGGCTAGTGGCTAGATTCAAATCAAATACCAAGATCTCGTTAAGCGTGTTATTTTGAAGTAACAGCGGACGCCGACGAGGGCCAGGGCCACCTCTCACCTAGGTGGTCTCAACCTGCCTTGTCGCTTTGCCCCAAAGATCCACCCAAAGGGCCGTCAGGACAAATGTCCTTTCAGCCCCCAATCCGCGAATCACTCACGGATACTCTACAGGCCGACCCAACTTTAGTCACCATATGTATCATATATTATGTATATAAGTATATACCCTTGATCACCTTCCGAGTGATCATGGCCCGACAGTATAGCATGGCAGACGAACAAGAATGTTGGGCCAGTGATGATAAACTAGCATCCTATACTAAGCATTTAGGATTGCAGGTAAAGGTAACAACAGTAGTAGCAAAGACAGGCTATGCAGCAGAATAGGATTAATCGAAAGGAATAACATGCTACACTACTCTAATGCAAGCAGTAGAGAGAAGGAATAGGCGATGTCGGGTTGATCAAGGGGAGGGGGGCTTGCCTGGTTGCTCTGGCAAGAAGGAGGGTCATCGTCAATGTAGTCGATCACAGGGGTATCGGCAGCGATCTCGAGGTCTACCGAAAAAAGTAACGAAGGGGGAACACAAGAAATAACAGAGCAATCAAACCATCACAAAGCATAACATGGCAATATGCGGTGCTAGGGGTGACCTAACGTTGTAGTAGGTGATACCGACAAGGGGGGAAAACATCCGAGAAAGTATTCCTGGTGTTTCGCATTTTCGGACAAGCGGACCGGAGGTGGATTGTTGTATGTTCGCTATGCTAGGGATGCGTGGCAGACGAACGGACAACATATTCGGATTCGTCTCGTTGTTCGGAGCAAGTTTCATATATAAAACCTTTTCATCCGAGCTACGGTTTATTTTACATTAATTTATAAAGATTTAATCATTTTCTTAAATTGTTTTAATTTATTTTTAAAACAAATATTTAAATAGCAAACGCTAGGTGTACTCAGAAAGATACCCAACAGAACAACACAGAGGCTAACTGGTGGGGCCCTGGTCAACTATCAACAGTGCAAAGGGGTCCGCATGTCATTGACTGGTAATTAGATATTTTAACTAATTTAATTTAATTTGCAGAGGGACCCACATGTCATGGCCTATGTCTTTAATAAAACGGTTTTTAAGCAGGGCACCCACATGTCATGGCTAAGTAGGTTAGTGGGTTAGCTTAATGGGTGGGTTAGCCCCACTAACCAAAACAGGGGAGGGGCCGGCTGGGCTATCGCTCACGGTCGCTCCATAGGAGTGCCGACGATGGCCAGCTTGTAGCGCGCCGGGGAGGGTGGGAAGCAGGGCACGGCCCTGGTAGCGGCGACCCTAGCGGCGCGGGGCACGCGCAGGACGAGCAGGGGCGGCTGAGGCATCGCGGGGCAGGGGCAGGGGGTCACGGGCGAGGCGGCAAAGGTGAGCGGTCGGGCGCGAGCGGCGCGATCAGGCATCGTGGCCACACAGTGGTAGAAGCAGCGGATGGCAAAGCGGCAACAACAGCTAGCAAGCTGCGACACCAGAAGCAACAGCGATTGCAGAATAACAGAAGCAGCGTAGGATAGCAGCGACTGCGGTAACAACAGCGAGCAGCGGCTAACAACAGGGGAGATGCGGGAAGCGGCGGGCGACGTGCCGGCCGGCGTTGGCGGGCGCGGCGGGAGCGGGCCGAGGCGGAGGCGGGGCACGCGGGGGGCCAGCGGTCGCGTGGCCAGGGCGTGAACGCGCTCGGACAGAGGACGGCGACCGCGGGCGGCCGGTATAGAGATGAAAAACGAGAGGGGAAGAGGGGAATCGGAGGAGGGCCTCACAGTGGAGCTCGTCGGCGCGTCGGGGAAGCCGGGGGAGCTCGGGAGGCGGCGAATCGAGACAAGGACCGTGGCGGTGTAGACGGGAAGAAGAAGATGATGGCGAGGCTTGTTGGCGTCCTAGCTCGGGACCGTGCTCGTGGACGATGCAGTAGAGGAGAACGGAGCTCCTGGTCAAGCTCCAAGCACGCGCGTGCGACGGTGGTTGCGTGGACGGGGTCGGCCATGGCGTCGGAGGTTTCGGGCGCTGCCGAAATCAAGAGAGAGAGCGGGCGAAAGGAAGAGTGGTGTTGGGGATATGGTTACTGGAGGTAAACCGGCTAGGCATGGTCGGGTTAGCTCCCTAGAGTGAAGCCCATGAAGATGAGAAGATGTTGGTGCTTTAGGAAGGCCTAAGTCTCAAAGACGGATTAAAACCTGTAGATGTGAACCGACTTTATCATATAAACTTATATTGTAAGTTAGAAGAGTAGAGACCGAGTCGGACACCTTTATGATCCGGCCTCGGGACTCTGTAAACCGGCGGGCGTCGACCTGTGTATATAAAGGGACGACCTGACCACGCTTAGGGAAAAAAACAGCAACTCGAGGGCCAGTCAAAGCGGATTCGCTCCCTGGCCATCGAAACCCTAGCAATACCAATCACAACTAGACGTAGGCCTTTACCTTCATCGAAGGGGACGAACTAGCATAAACCCCTCGTGTCCCCTTGTCCAGTTTAACCCCTTTAAGCTAACCCGTTGCAATGCTCCACGACTAAGTCCTTTCTCGAGGACATCTGCCGTGACAAACCCATGACAGTTGGCGCCCACTGTGGGGCTATCGCACGATGGTTTTGAGTTCTTGAAGGGCAGCTTTGATGGGCTCAAGGGATATGCTGTGGGCCAGATGACGAAGAGTCGTCGCGGCAAGCTCTACATCGACAACGCAGGATGGGGCCCCGAGGACGATTCAATCGAATACGGGTACCGGGTCCCCTTTGGCGGGATTCACGTCTTCATCCGCAAGATTGGCAAACCGGGCCCTGAGCCGGACACCTGCACCGACATCATCGAGACGGCTCAGTGTGCAAGCCCTCCCCCGGTTCAGCCTATGGCAAAGCATGTTTTCGTAGGTGTCATCCATGGAGCGGAATATGAGGACGGACCGGCATCAGATGGAGAAACCGTTGTCTGCTCCGACGACGAGTCTTCTGGAGAAACCGAATCGCTATATCAGCTGAAGGATGGTCGGATTAGCGGAGGTTGCGAGGGCAACAATATTCTGGACTCCCTTGATCTGCCAAGCCGGGTCGCTATCTTCATGGCCGGTACACAATCAGCGCCCCACTCATCGACCGCCGCAGCAATGCTCTCCGGTTCAGCAACAGCCACGCCGACGGGGGCATGGGGCTCCGCGCCACCTCCGGCTCAGATTCTGTCTGACTTGTTCGACGCTTTGGACACATTGATGACCGCGGAGGTGGATGCAACAGCCCGGGATCAGCACAATGCGGAGATCGCAAAGGTGAAAGATCAGATAACTCAGGCTAAAGCGGACCTAGCGGCAGAGAACGCTAGGATGGCTGCAGAACGGGCCGAGTTGGACACTCAGGCCTACCGGCTTAGGCTGGATCAGAATGCCTCAGAGGAAGTCATGAGAAGAAGACACTGATCGCATCTCCTGCTGAGTTGTGAGACAAGAAATCTCTTCAACACGCCAGGAGCAGGAACTACTAACCAGCCAGTATTAAATCGGACGGAGGCACCGGGGACAGGAGCTCCGGTTCAGCCGCGCACGATGGACTAGCCTCGTCAGAACAACATTGTGCCACAGTATGTTCCAACACCCCCAAGGCATTACTCCAACCCATTGGACAACATTGTGGCCGCCGCTTCACGATTGGTAGCCCTCCCAACCAACGACGAATCACCAGTAGCGATCGAAGCACGACGGGCCAGAGAGCTCCTTCAAACAGCTTTAAACCAGCAGCAGGCTTATTCGCATAGTCGTGAGAGGATTCATTCCACCCCCCGTCCAAGCCAGAGCTACAGCAGGCACGTTGAGGATGAACCGGCCGTATCAAGCAGTGCACGTCGCCGTAACTCGCCGGGAGGGCACAACCCGGCCAAGGGAGGTGCTAATGCACAGGATGTGGTGGATCATGGTCGCGCACGTCGAGAGGCCGAGTTAGCAGCTCTGCACGGAGCCGTCAACCTACTCCGGTTCACCCTACCACTTCAGTAGATCCAGGCGTGGTATTCAGTTCCTTAGGGGTGCCGTGTCTCACCCCCGCTTTGCGTAATGTGTGACTGCCCAAGAATTTTAAAGGCCCTTGTAAGGTACCCAATTACACCGCTGATCTGCAGCCAGAGGCATGGGTTGAAAGCTACGAGATGGCAATGGAGATGTTAGATGTGGATGAAGCAGTATGTGCTAAATACTTCACCATGATGTTGGAAGGGACATCTCATACTTGGTTGAAGAGCTTACCAACTAACTCTGTCGGATCATGGGCCGAGTTGAAGCACCGGTTTAGTCCAGAACTTCAAAGATACCTGTAAGCAGCCTATGTCAATTGTGGATCTGGCCGCTTGTGTCCAAGAGGATGGGGAGTCCACGACCCATTGGGTAAAGCGGGTCTCAGCTATTTTGCATTCATCGGATCGTATCAATGCAGATACCGCAGTGCTAACGTTGCAGGGCAATTGTCGTTTTCCGCCGCTCAAACAGAAGTTAGGAAGGCTCAAACGTCACTACAATGATATGTCAACACTTATGGCTGCTTTGGTTAAGTACGATAATGTCCCGCCCGGCAATTCAGGAGGTGGTTTCCACGGGCCAGGTTACAGGGGTGGCAGCTCCGGTTTAGGATTTCAGGGCAATCAAACCGGACACAGTAATCAAGGGAACCAGGGCAACCAGGGAGGTTATAACCATCAGGGGAACCAGCAGCAGCAGAAGTCGGGTTATCAGAGCAGTCCGAAGTAGTTAAATAGTGGGCAGTATCATGTCTTCACCACTAGCTTGTGTAAGCGTGATCAGAAGCTTCACAAGAGGGCTGTGAACCCTGTTGAACCGGCGGTGCCTCAGTATTTGCGCTGGTCTGAGCAACCTATTTTATGGAGTAGAGAGGATCACCCGCCCCGGGTTGACAATCCGGGTCATCTGGCCTTAGTGGTGGCTCCTCAAGTTGGGGGGTATAAGTTCACCACGGTGCTCATGGATGGGGGAAGCAGTATCAACATTCTGTATTATGATACCTTCCGTTGTATGGGGTTAACAGATAAGAATCTTAAACCGTCAAACACCGTTTTCCATGGTGTGGTGCCCGGTAAGTCTGCATATCCAGTGGGCAAGATAGCCTTAGAGGTGGCTTTTGGAGATGATCATTGAGGGAGTCCTGGATTAGGGGGTGTTCGGGTAGCCGGACTATACCTTCAGCCGGACTCCAGGACTATGAAGATACAAGATTGAAGACTTCGTCCCGTGTCCGGATGGGACTTTCCTTGGCGTGGAAGGCAAGCTTGGCGATGCGGATATTCAAGATCTCCTCCCATTGTAACCGACTCTGTGTAACCCTAACCCTATCCGGTGTCTATATAAACTGGAGGGTTGTAGTCCGTAGGACATCAACTCCATATACAACAATCATACCATAGGCTAGCTTCTAGGGTTTAGCCTCCTTGATCTCGTGGTAGATCTACTCTTGTACTACCCATATCATCAATATTAATCAAGCAGGAGTAGGGTATTACCTCCATCGAGAGGGCCCGAACCTGGGTAAAAACATCGTGTCCCTTGTCTCCTGTTACCATCCGGCCTTGACGCACAGTTCGAGACCCCCTACCCGAGATCCGCCGGTTTTGACACCGACATTGGTGCTTTCATTGAGAGTTCCTCTGTGTCGTCGCCTTTAGGCCCGATGGCTCCCTTGATCATCAACAACGATGAGGTCCAGGGTGAGACTTTTCTCCCCGGACAGATCTTCGTCTTCGGCGGCTTTGCACTGCGGGCCAATTCGCTTGGCCACCTGGAGCAGATCGAAAGCTACGCCCGTGGCCATCAAGTCAAGTTTGGAAGCTTAAACTACATGGCTGACATCCGCGGAGACTTGATCTTCGACGGGTTCGAGCCACGGCCAAGCGCGCTGCACTATCTCGAGGGGCATGATCTAGCTCTGCCTCCGGACAGTGTCCTGGAGGCCGCACACGCACCGGTTCCGACCCCTAACTCGAAGCCTAGTGCGCCAATCGAGGATGAGCGGTTGGACGTCACCTCGGGGGCTGCGATCTCAAAGGCGATCGAGCCGAACGCAAGCCCTGCACTCTGCATGATCCGTGACTCCGAGGATTCGGACTCCTCCCCGGACTCCGAACCCCCCGTGCCCCTGCCAATCGAATCCGATTGGGCGCCGATAATGGAGTTCACCGCCGCGGACATCTTTTAGCACTCGCCTTTTGGCGACATCCTGAATTCTCTCAAGTCTCTCTCTTTATCAGGAGAGCCCTGGCCGGATTACGGTCAGCGAGGATGGGATACGGACGATGAAGAAGTTCAAAGCCCACCCACCACCCACTTTGTAGCCACTGTCGACGATTTAACCGACATGCTTGACTTCGGCTCCGAAGACATCGACGGTATGGACGACGATGTAGGAGACGAACAGGAACCAGCACCTGTAGGGTGCTGGAAGGCCACCTCGTCATATGACATATATATGGTGGATACTCCAAAAGATGGAGATGGCGATGGAACAGCGGGGGATGACACCTCCAAGAAACAGCCAAAGCGCCGGCGTCAGCGGCGCCGCTCTAAATCCCGCCAAAGCAAAAACGGTGATTCCGGCACGGGAGATAATACTACCCCGGATAACGTCGAAGAACACCCACCCCAGCAAGATTCGGCACAGGAAGATGGAGAAGCCAGCCCTCATGAGAGAGCGGCAGACCGAGAGGTCGAGGATGATAACTATATGCCTCCCTCCGAAGATGAGGCAAGCCTCGATGACGACGAATTCGTCGTACCATCATACCCCGCCGAACAAGAGCGTTTCAAATGCAGGCTTTTAGCCACGGCAAGCAGCCTCAAGAAAAAGCAGCAACAGCTTAGAGCTGACCAAGATTTGCTAGCTAACAGATGGACTGAAGTCCTTGCGGCCGAAGAGTATGAACTCGAACGCCCCTCCAAGAGTTACCCAAAGCGCAGGCCGCTACCCCGATCAGAGGAGAAAGCACCTACATCACCAGTGCACGACATGACAGACCGGCCACCTCGCGGCCGCGACAGAGAGGCCTCTCGGCCCTCCACCCAAGCCATGTCCCGACGTCGCTCAACTAACGCACGGGAAAATGCGTCGAACCTGCGAGACGTACTGGAGGATAAGGCAAGACAAACAAGATCAATCTACGGATCGCGCAGGCACCCTACGGCACGTGACGATGATCTTCACTCCGGATACAACAAATCCGGCCGGGCCGAACACAACAGACATAGCTCTTCCGAGCTGCGTCGTGATATAGCCCAGTACAGAGGTGCCGCACACCCGCTATGCTTCACGGATGAAGTAATGGATCATAAAATCCCAGAGGGTTTCAAACCCGTAAACATCGAATCATACGATGGCACAACAGATCCGGCGGTATGGATCGAGGATTATCTCCTTCACATCCACATGGCACACGACGATGATCTACACGCCATCAAATACCTCCCGGTCAAACTTAAAGGACCGGCCCGGCATTGGCTTAACAGCTTGCCAGCAGACTCAATCGGTTCTTGGGAGGACCTGGAAGCCGCATTCCTCGACAACTTCCAGGGAACTTACGTGCGACCACTGGATGCCGACGACTTAAGCCACATAATTCAGCAGCCAGAGGAATCGGCCAGGCAATTCTGGACACGGTTCCTAACAAAGAAAAACCAGATAGTCGACTGTCCGGACGCAGAGGCCCTAGCAGCCTTCAAGCATAACATCCACGACGAGTGGCTCGCCCGGCACCCGGGACAGGAAAAGCCGAAATCTATGGCAGCCCTCACGACACTCATGACCCGCTTTTGCGCGGGAGAAGACAGCTGGCTAGATCGCAGTAACAACTTATCAAAGAACCCTGGTAATTCGGATACCAAGGACAAAAGTGGCAGGACACGTCGGAATAAGCAAAAACGCCGCGTTAACAGCGACAGCAATGAAGACACGGCAGTCAATGCCGGATTCAGGGGCTATAAATCCGGTCAGCGGAAAAAGCCATTCAAAAAGAATACTCAGGGCCCATCTAGTTTGGACCGAATACTCGACCGCTTGTGCCAAATACATGGCACCCCCGAAAGGCCAGCTAATCACACTAACAGGGATTGTTCGGTGTTCAAGCAGGCAGGCAAGTTAAGAGCCGAAAACAAAGACAAGGGGCTGCACAGCGACGACGAGGAGGAGCCCAGGCCGCCGAACAACAATGGAAAAAAGGGCTTTCCCCCACAAGTGCGGACGGTGAACATGATATACGCAACCCACATTCCCAAGAGGGAGCGGAAGCGTGCGCTACGGGACGTATACGCGATGGAGCCAGTCGCCCCAAAGTTCAACCCATGGTCCTCCTGCCCGATCACTTTTGATCGAAGGGACCATCCCACTAGCATCCGTCATGGCGGCTTCGCCGCATTGGTTCTCGACCCAATCATCGACGGATTTCATCTCACAAGAGTCCTCATGGACGGCGGCAGTAGCCTGAACCTGCTTTACCAGGATACAGTGCGGAAAATGGGCATAGATCCCTCAAGGATTAAGCCCACAAAAACGACCTTTAAAGGCGTTATACCAGGTGTAGAAGCCAACTATACAGGCTCAGTAACACTTGACGTGGTCTTCGGATCCCCGGACAATTTCCGAAGCGAAGAGTTAATCTTCGATATAGTCCCGTTTCGCAGTGGCTATCACGCCCTGCTCGGACGAACCGCATTCGCAAAGTTCAATGCGATGCCGCACTACGCATATCTCAAGCTCAAGATGCCAGGCCCTCGAGGAGTAATCACGGTCAACGGAAACACCGAACGCTCCCTCCGTACGGAGGAGCACACGGCGGCTCTCGCAGCGGAAGTACAAAGTAGCCTTCTTAGGCAATTCTCCAGTCCGGCCGTTAAAAAGCCAGACACTGCCAAGCGCGCCCGGAGTAACCCACAGCAGGACCGCCTGGCACGCTCTGAGCAAGCATAGCAATGCGGCCCCAACCCCAGCTCTCGCGACATAGCGAAACCAGTGCCTCACGTACATAACTACGCCCTTGAAATACCATGGGCACAGGAGAAGGGGCACAATAACGGCACGCCCAAAATACGGCTTAAAACGTACTAGGGGCTGCCGGATTCTTTTTTTAAAATTTTCCTTACTTTCAGGACTCCATACTTCGGACGACCTGTTCGGCAATTCGACTGCCGCACAAATGATGCAAGATCCAGGGAAGCAGACAAGCCATGCCGCATTATGGAACTCCCAGGTGGTCTCTGTTACGAGCAGTATACCTGTTTTGAATACAATTCCGCGGCCTGCCCCTAGTCAGGACACGTTAAATAGTCCAATATCTTTTTGCTTATCGCACTATTTGTATCGTTCGGCTTTGATAAATAGCCTCTCTATAAACAATGCATAGCTTTTTGTCTATTTTTTGCATTATCCTCTTTTCACATATATGTTTATTAAATGACATGATTGCACCCGTACACCATGCTACGGCAAACACGCCAGGGGCTTCAATACCCCTCATTATGGTGTGAGAAGTCCGTACACTTTCACAAGTGCGGCACCCCGAACTTATAGCACTATATGCATCGGCTCCGAATCATGATTTGGGTCAATAGTTGGGTTTGCCCGGCTCCTATGTTTTGGTGCCTTACGTTCCGCTATATCGGCTAAGGTAGCACTAGGAGAACCACTGCGATTGTGCCCCGGTTCAGCTGGGTTAAGCACCTCAGTGGAGAAAGCTAAAACTGACTGTCATGATGAGGCGAGAGACCGGTCGCTGTTCGAGAGGTTTTTCGAGTCCCTAAAGACTCATGCCGCTTCGAGCGAGGAGCTGGCTTTGTCCGGCCAAGGCGTGGATAGCGCCCCAAACTCGGTCTTCCGAACTAGGGGCTTCGCTGAAATTTAAAATTATAGAGTTCTATGGCTAAGTGAGAGTGTTCAAGCATTATAATCCGATTGCCTGGTTCATTGTGCTGAGCGCCTCCCTCGAAGGACCCAACTATGGGAAAAAGAGCGCTCAGGTTTATCCCGAACACCCCAGCACTAGTGGCATGGGGGCAGAAGCCGACGACTGGCCATCTCTCAATTTTTTGATAAACGGCCGCACAGAAAGTAATATTTTAAATTCATTAAGCATTGCTTAGCGCATATGAACAAGTTTTCAGCGCACAGGATAAACACGAGCGAGTTCATTCAAAAATCACATCATTGGTACATTCATCCGCCACAAGGAGGGCACCTACGAGAACATCCTTGTAGTAGTTCTCGGGCTTGCGATGCTCCTTCCCTGGCGGCGGCCCGTCCTTCACAAGCTTCTCACCGTCCAGCTTACCCTAGTGCACCTTTGCACGGGCAAGGGCCCGACGGGCACCTTCGATGCAGACGGAGTGCTTGATGACCTCGAGCCTCGGACAGGCCTCCACTAGCCACCGCACCAACCCGAAATAGCTCCCAGGCAGGGCCTCTCCGGGCCACAGCCGAACTATGAAGCCCTTCATGGCCTGTTCGGCCGCCTTGTGGAGCTCGACCAGCTGTTTCAGCTGGTCGCTCAAGGGCACAGGGTGTCCGGCCTCAGAATACTGAGACCAGAACACCTTCTCCGTCGAGCTGCCCTCTTCAGCTCGATAGAATGCAGCGGCGTCGGATATGCTGCGGGGAAGATCTGCGAATGCCCCTGGAGAGCTCTGGATCCGGGTAAGTAACAAGTAGTTTACTTTTATATTTCTGCTTTGCATAAAGAATGCCTTACCCGCTGCTATCTTCCTCATCTCCTCCAACTCTTGGAGGGCCTTTTGGGCTTCGGCCTTGGCAGACTTGGCAGTCTCAAGGGCCGTCGCGAGCTCGGATGCTTGCGCCTTTGACTCAAGCTCCAAACTCTCATGTTTTTTCATGAGAGCCTGAAGCTCTTGCTGCACCTCGCCGACCTGAGCCCCAAGTTTGTCTCGCTCGGTGCGCTCCATGGCCGTTTTCTTTTCAGCCTCAGACATCGCCTGCTTAAGGGTCGCCACTTCAGTCGTGGCCCCTACAATAAGCAGTACAATCCTGTTATTTTTTTTGCAATCACGCCTTTTTATAGGCACTTTTTCTGTAAGGTATTTCTTACCTTCTTTCTCCTCGAGCCGCCGCTTGGCAAGGCCGAGCTCTTGCTCGGTCCGCTCGAGGTCCTGCTTCAGGACACCCACGTCCGCAGTCAGTGCGGCGGTGGATAGCAGCGAAGCCTGCATACGCATATTGACTCTTTTTTGTTAGACTCCTGCGATATTTAATAGATCCTCTATTCGGCTTTTCTTTCCGAACGCCAAACAGAGCATCAGGGGCTACTGTCTATGTGGTAATATTTTTACATATTTTTACTTGCCTCGAAGCCTGTTAGAAGGCTAGCGCAAGCTTCAGTCAGTCCGCTCTTGGCGGACCGAACCTTCTGGATCACCATACTCATAATAGTACGGTGCCCCTCGTCGATGGAAACGCCGTCAAGCACCTCCAGCAGATTGTCCGGCACCTCCGGTTGGACAGAGGCCGCCGGCTCAGAAGGCTTGCTCCTCTTGGAAGGAGTTCGCCTACCGCGGTCCGGAACTGTGGAAGATTCTGGCGTGGTGTCCGGGACAAAGCCGGACTTGGAGCCCTGGGGGGCCTTATCCCCTTCACTCCTGGAGTCCGGGAAGTTGCCTTGCGGCTCCTCCGGGACCACCTCCTCCTGCCCCGGAGCTTGTCGCGATGCCACTTCGGCGTCGTCTGCAGTGCGGGGGGAGACAGCGGGCGGAACTGAGTTCACGTCCGATGAGTCCAGGGAGCCGCCCGGTGATTCGTTGAATTCGGCCCGGGGCGGGCTGCATAATTACCTTCGACATTAGGGAAAGCTGTGCAACAAAGGAACATCATGATTTACTCTGATATCTGAACTTCCGATTTCGCCGGACGCTTGGCCCTGTTTGGCCACTCCTCTTCGCCCTCTTCGGCGTCAGAGGAGTAGTCCGGCGGAGGGGTCTTCCTTTTCCTAGACCCCTCGACCTCCCCCGTTGGGGCGGCCTTCCTCTTCTCTCCTCCCTCCGCTGGGGGGGGGAGTTTTCTTCTTCCTCCTCCTCCTTTTCATGGGAAGAGGGCGTCTCGGACTCGTCGGATGACGAGTCCGACACCACCACGTTACGGGCACTCTTTCGAGTCCCCGTGGTCTTCTTCTTCTTGGCCTTCTTCTCCGGCAGCACATGAGGCGCCGGAACCAGCAGCTTCACTAGTAGGGCTGGGGCTGGGTCTTCGGGCAGCAGAGCTGGACAGTTAATCGGTCCGGATATCGCCCGCCAAGCCTGTCAAAGGTAAGGGAGTTTAGATCCCGCATGAGTCAAACTATGAAAAAAGCTTAACATCCTATAAAAGGCGAAGATAGCTTACCTCGCTAGCGTGACGCTGCGAGCTGTATCCGTGGTCCTCGAAAGCGGATGTGGGAGCCTCGGCGCCCTTGAATAGCACCTTCCAGGCATCTTCGTACGTCATGTTGAAGAGCCTGCTAAGGGTTTCGTGCTACGCCGGGTCAAACTCCCACAGATTAAAATCCCGTTGTTGGCACAGGAGGATCCGGCGGACGAGCATAACCTAGACTACATTAACAAGCCGGATTGGCTTGTTCACCAGGGACTGGATGCATGTTTGCAATCCGGTCACCTCTTTTTCGTCACCCACGACAGCCCGGCTCTTTCCAGGACATAAGCCGTGTGGGGGGTCCGGATCGGAACTCGGGGGCTGCGATCCATTTCGGATCGCGTGGCTCGGTGATGTAAAACCACCCAGATTGCCACCCCTTTAGGGTCTCCACAAAAGAGCCGTCGAACCATAGGACGTTGGCCATCTTGCCCGCCATGGCACCTCCGCACTCCGCGTGGCTGCCGCGCACCACCTTGGGCTTGACGTTGAAGGTCTTGAGCCAGAGGCTGAAATGAGGGCGGACGCGGAGGAAAGCCTCGCACACGACGATAAATGCCGAGATGTTGAGGATGAAGTTCGGGGCCAGATCATGGAAATCCAGGCCGTAGTAGAACATGAGCCCCCGGACAAATGGGTGGAGTGGAAAACCCAGTCCGCGGAGGAAGTGGGGAAGAAATACTACCCTCTCATGGGGCCTTGGGGTGGGGAGAAGCTGCCCCTTTTCGTCCTTAGACAGGTATCCGGCCTTCCTTAGCTTCTTGACTTGGCCCTCCGTGGCGGAGGAGACCATCCACTTGCCTCCCGCTCCGGACATTGCTGGAGAAGGTTGAGGTGGGAAGTGCGGGCTTGGGCGCTGGAGCTCGAGTGCGCAGAAGATGGATAGGCAAAGGAGGAAGAAGGTGTAGGTAAAAAGGTGGATCCTTATCCCCTTATATGGTGGATGCGGTTGTGCGTCCCCACCAGCCTAGTAAAACTCGCTTGCCTCCCAAGCGCCGTGATAAATGGCGCGGCTGGGTTACCCACGTCTGTATTGATGAGAATCCCGTAAAAGGGGTACACGATCTCTGCTTTGACAAGACGTGCCAAGGAAACCGCCTCGCAAAACGTGCTGAGGTGGAAAAGTAAAAACGATTCGAGTGAAGGACTTGGCCGTAGTGTGATGACGCACTGCGGAATACGTCAGCAGATTTGATTTGTGTTAATATTATTCTCTCTATGGAAATATGTGGAAACTTATTTTGCAGAGCCGGACACTACTCTTGGTGTTTACAATCTTCTATGAAGGACTTGGAGGAGGAACCCGCCTTGCAATGCCGAAGACAATTTGCGCGTCGGACTCGTCGTCATTGAAGCCTGGTTCAGGGGCTACTGAGGGAGTCCTGGATTAGGGGGTGTTCGGGTAGCCGGACTATACCTTCAGCCGGACTCCAGGACTATGAAGATACAAGATTGAAGACTTCGTCCCGTGTCCGGATGGGACTTTCCTTGGCGTGGAAGGAAAGCTTGGCGATGCAGATATTCAAGATCTCCTCCCATTGTAACCGACTCTGTGTAACCCTAACCCTATCCGGTGTCTATATAAACCGGAGGGTTGTAGTCCGTAGGACATCAAATCCATATACAACAATCATACCATAGGCTAGCTTCTAGGATTTAGCCTCCTTGATCTCGTGGTAGATCTACTCTTGTACTACCCATATCATCAATATTAATCAAGCAGGAGTAGGGTATTACCTCCATCGAGAGGGCCCGAACCTGGGTAAAAACATCGTGTCCCTTGTCTCCTGTTACCATCCGGCCTTGACGCACAGTTCGGGACCCCCTACCCGAGATCCGTCGGTTTTGACACCGACAATCATGATTCAAGATCAGAAACGTTGACTTTTGAGGTGGTAAAAATCAAAAGTCCGTATAACGCTTTGTTTGGGCGACCGGCTTACGCTAGGTTCATGGCAAGGCCGTGTTATGTTTATCTGCAGCTTAAAATGCCAGGTCACAAGGGGACCATCACAGTAAATGGGAGTAGGAAGATCGCTTTGGAATGTGAGGAAGGTGATGCAGCTTATGCTGAATCGGTTTGTGCCACGGAGGAGCTGAAGTTTTATAAAGACAAGGTTGATCCGGCGGATATGACTTCTTTGAAAAAGCCAACTATGGAACACGATCCGGTGTTGAAATTTAAATCGGCCCCAGATACTAAAATGGTTGATTTTGTTCCTGGTGATTCATCCAAGCAGTTTAGCATCAGCGCTAACCTGGATCCCAAATAGGAAAGCGCGCTCATCGAGTTCATCCGTGAGAACCGGGACATCTTTGCATGGAAACCTTCTGACATGCCAGGTTTACGGAGGGAACTCGCTGAGCACACACTTAACATTGATCCTAAGTTTAAACCGGTCCGGCAGTTTCTCCGCCGCTTCAATGAAGAAAGGCGCAAGGCTGTTGGTGAAGAGGTAGCTCGGTTGTTGGCCGCGGGGTTTATCATGGAGGTCTTTCACCCGGAGTGGTTGGCTAATCCGGTGCTGGTTCTCAAGAAAAACGGCACTTGGCGTATGTGTGTAGATTACACAGACTTGAACAAGGCTTGCCCAGCAGATCCCTTTGCCCTCCCTCGTATTGATCAGATTATTGATGCTACGGCAGGTTTTGACCGTTTGTGTTTTCTGGACGCTTATTCTGGTTATCATCAGATCAAAATGGCAGTTAAGGACCAGGAGAAGACATCTTTTATAACTCCCTTTGGAGCCTTCTGCTATGTCTCCATGCCCTTTGGACTTAAGAGTGCCCGGGCGACTTATCAACGATGTGTTCAGAATTGTCTTCATAAGCAGATTGGTCGCAATGTTCATGCATATGTAGATGATATTGTGATAAAGTCCAGAAAGGAGGAAACATTGATAAATGATTTGAGGGAAACCTTTGACAACCTCTGGGTTTACAAGATGATGCTCAATCCAGATAAATATGTTTTTGGTGTCCCGGCAGGCAAACTCTTGGGTTTTCTAGTGTCAAACAGGGGCATTGAGGCTAATCCAGAAAAAATTTCAGCAATTGCATCTTTGGCTGAACCGGCGTGCATCAATGACGTACAACGTTTGGCCGGCCGAATTGCGGCTTTGAGCCGGTTTATCAGTCGTCTTGGGGAGAAGGCTATCCCTTTATACCAGATGCTAAAGAAAACAGATAATTTTGTCTGGAGCGAGGCGGCTGATAAAGCATTTGAGGATCTGAAGATGTAGTTAGCTGAACCACCTGTGCTTGCAGCTCCAATCGATAAAGAGCCCTTATTGCTATATGTGGCTACTAATGCCCGAGCTGTTAGCGTGGCTATTGTGGTGGAGCGCAAGGAAGCTGGAAAAGAATATTCGGTTCAACGGTCGGTTTATTATATCAGTGAGGTGCTCATTGAATCAAAGCAGAGGTATCCACATTGGCAGAAGCTGGTGTATGGAGTGTTCATGGTAAGCCGTAAGCTCAAACATTATTTTCAGGGTCATCCTATCATAGTGGTCAGTTCAACCTCTCTGGGAGATATCATTCAAAATAGAGAAGCAACTGGCCGGATTGCCAAGTGGGCTATTGAGCTTGGACCCCACGGGCTCAAATACACACCTCACACAACAATTAAATCCCAAGCACTTGTGGACTTCATCAATGATTGGACAGAGTTGCATGCACCATAGGAAAAGCCAGATAGCACGTATTGGACTATTCACTTTGATGGATCCAGACAGTTGGAGGGCTCGGGGGCTGGAGTAATACTAACTTCCCCATGAGGTGATAAGTTTTGTTATGTCCTCCGTTTAATGTTCCCTTGTACTAACAATGCAGCTGAGTATGAGGCCTTGCTCCACGGTCTTCGGATGGCAAAGGAGATGAACTTAAGCCGGGTTAAGTGTTTTGGTGACTCGGATCTGGTGGCTCAACAGGTGTCTGGCACTTGGGATTCCAAAGACCCACTCATGGCGGCATACCGAAGGGAGGTGGACATGGTGGCTGGCCATTTCAAGGGTTATCAAGTTGACCATATAGACCGGCGATAGAATGAAGCGGCAGACACTTTAAGCCGCCTTGGTTCTCAGTGTAAACCGGTCCCACCAAACGTCTTCCTTGATGTACTGCATAATTCGTCGGTCAAGGTACCAACAAAGGAGGAGTTGGCTATTCCTGCTCCGGAGGCTCAATTGGTGGCAGCTTTGCAGGTCATACCGGATTGGACAATCCCATACCTGGCTTACATGAACCGGGGCGAGTTACCGGAGGATGAAACATCGGCCCGACAGGTAATCCGGGGTTCCAAATCCATGACCATAATAAACGGAGAGTTACATCGTTACAGCGTCAGAGGGGCAATTCAACGTTATGTCTCTCCTCAAGAGGGTTGTGAGATTTTGCGAGAAATCCATGAAGGGGATTGTGGTTACCATGCCGGTTCAAAGTCTTTGGTAGCTAAAGCTTTTTGCCACGGTTTTTATTGGTTAACAGCTCACGCTGATGCGGAGGATTTAGTCAAAAGATGTGACGGTTGTCAAAAATTCGCACGCCGTGCTCATATTCTGGCTCAGGAGTTGAGGATGATTCCAATAACTTGGCCATTTGCGACTTGGGGGCTTGATATGGTTGGGCCCTTTAAGCGATCCAAGGACAAAAAGACCCACTTGTTAGTGGCAGTTGACAAGTTCACCAAATGGGTGGAAGCAGAGCCAGTTAGTAAGTGTGATGCAGCCATGGTGGTTCAGTTCATCAAAAAGGTGATATTCCGGTTTGGCTTTCCACACAGTATTATAACTGATAATGGTACTAATCTGTCAAAGGGAGAGATGGAGGAATTTTGCCAACGTGAGCACATCCGGCTTGATATAGCATCGGTAGCTCACCCCCAATCTAATGGTCAAGCGGAGAGGGCAAATCAAGAAATTCTGGGAGGTATTAAACCCTGGCTTATGGTTCCTTTGAAGCAGACACCGGGTTGTTGGGTGGAGGAATTACCTTCTGTGTTATGGAGCATCAACACCACGCCTAACAAATCTACAGGTTACACACCTTTCTTCATGGTTTATGGAGCAGAGGCGGTTCTTCCTAGTGACATCCGTCACGACTCGCCCCGTGTGGCAGCTTATGTTGAAGCTGATAATGAGAAGGCACGTCAGGATTCAATGGACCTGTTAGATGAGGAGCGTGATCTCGCTGCAGCACGTTCGGCGATTTATCAACAAGATCTGCGACATTATCACAGCCGCTGGGTTAAGACCAGAACTTTTCAAGAGGGTGATCTGGTGCTCAACCTCATCCAGGATCAGACTGATATGCACAAATTATCCCCGCCTTGGGAAGGACCTTTTGTGGTCAGCAAGAATCTGCACAACGGGTCATACTACCTCATTGATGTTCGAGAGCACAAAGACTCACATAAATCGAAGGAGGAGACCAAGCGGCTGTGGAATATTGCTCTTCTTCGGCCTTATTATACTTGAGCCACATGCTCTTTTTATGTACATATTTATGACAATGTATATATTATATAATAAACTGGAGGCTCGAATAAAGCGGGGTCTCTGTTCTTTTTACATCATGTGTGAGCTTACAAGAGCTTCTACTGATAAAGTGGAGTTTTGTTAAATCGGCCTCTACGGCCATACGGATATAAGGAAAATCACTAGGTAGCTTGGTCGTATCCGAACCATAGCTGCACCTTCTTGATCGGTTTAAAACCATAAAGGGATATCACTAGGGGGCTTGGTTGTTGTCACACCATAGCTACACCTCTTGATAGGCTTTAAGCCAAAAGGGAATTATATGGAGCCAAAGAGAGTCTGTTGCATTAAGCACAGCTCAAACATAGGTAACCGCCGAGCACAGCTCACATATCTATAATTTTTGATTGCTCCATGCTATATTATCTACTGTTTTGGACTATATTGGGCTTTATTTTCCACTTTTATATCATTTTTGGGACTAACCTATTAACCGGAGGCCCAGTCCAGAATTGCTGTTTTTTTGCCTATTTCAGTGTTTTGGAGAAACAGAATATCAAACGGAGTCCAAACAGAATAAAACCTTCGGGAACGTGATTTTCTCACCGAACGTGATCCAGGAGACTTGGACCCTACTCGAAGGAGTCAAAGAGGCGGTCACGAGGGTGGGGGCGTGCCCACCCCCCTAGGGCGCGCCCCCTGCCTCGTGGGCCCCTCGATGCTCCACCGACGTACTCCTTCCTCCTATATATACATACGTACCCCCAAACGATCAGAACAGGAGCAAAAAACCGTTGCATGCAGAAATCATATTGGGCTAAAAAATCATTGAGTTGTTTGTATAAGACTGGTGACATCTAGTCAAAACCAGACCGGAGCAGTTTGCGACCGGTTTAGAATCTGATCATGTACTGACAACTAAGCGTTTGAAAGTCAAGCCGGGTTGTAACGAACACCGGTTTGTCAGAAGAATATTTATAAAATCCCTTATCATAAAAATAGCAAAAATAAAAGAAATATGCAAGGCTTTACATGGGCTGCCAGGCCCTAAATCGAGGCTTTTCATGGGCTGCCAGGCCACTGAGTTAAACCATTTTGCAAAGCCTTTTAAGATGGAGCTCAATCTTTAACCAATCACTGGTTTAACTTTGACAAGTTCAGGGTCCATGGGATTGACTTGTCAAACGTTCGATGGGTCATACCAGGTTTGAGCTGTGCTTAATGCTATATTATCTACTGGCTTCCAAGCCTGGCTTGATAGCCTACTGTTTTGGACAATAATTTTTGATTGCTCCATGCTATATTATCTACTGTTTTGGACTATATTGGGCTTTATTTTCCACTTTTATATTATTTTTGGGACTAACCTATTAACTGGAGGCCCAGCCCAGAATTGCTGTTTTTTTGCCTATTTTAGTGTTTCGGAGAAACAGAATATCAAATGGAGTCCAAACAGAATAAAACCTTCTGGAACATGATTTTCTCACCGAACGTGATCCAGGAGACTTGGACCCTACTCCAAGGAGTCAAAGAGGCGGTCACGAGGGTGGGGGGTGCGCCACCTGCCTTGTGGGCCCCTCGATGCTCCATCGACGTACTCCTTCCTCCTATATATACATACGTACCCCCAAACGATCAGAACAGGAGCAAAAAACCTAATTCCACCGCCGCAACTTTCTGTATCCATGAGATCCCATCTTGGGGCCTGTTCCGGAGCTCCGCCGGAGAGGGCCGTCATCACGGAGGGCTTCTACATCATCCTAGCCCCTCCGATGAAGTGTGAGTAGTTTACCTCAGGCCTTCGGGTCCATAGTTAGTAGCTAGATGGCTTCCCCTCAATACAAAGTTCTCCCCCTCTCTTTTGGAGATCTATTCGATGTAATCTTCTTTTTGCGTGTGTTTGTTGAGACCGATGAATTGTGGGTTTATGATCAAGTCTATCTATGAATAATATTTGAATCTTCTCTGAATTCTTTTATGTATGATTGGTTATCTTTGCAAGTCTCTTCGAATTATCCATTTGGTTTGGCCAACTAGATTGGTAGTTCTTGCCATGGGAGAAGTGCTTAGCTTTGGGTTCGATCTTGCGGCGTCCTTTCCCAGTGACAGAAGGGGCAGCAAGGCATGTATTGCATCGTTGCCATTGAGGATAGCAAGATGGGGTTTATTTCATATTGTATGAATTTATCTCTCGACATCATGTCATCTTGCTTAAGGCGTTACTCTGTTTTTAACTTAATACTCTAGATGCATGCTGGATAGCGGTCAATGAGTGGAGTAATAGTAGTAGATGCAGAATCGTTTCGGTCTACTTGTCACTGACGTGATGCCTATACACATGATCATGCCTAGATATTCTCATAACTATGCTCAATTCTATCAATTGCTCAATAGTAATTTGTTCACCCACCATAGAATACTTATGCTCTTGAGAGAAGCCACTAGTGAAACCTATGGCCCCCGGGTCTATTCTCATCATATCAACCTCCATCACTTTAATCTTGCTATGCTTTTATTTTGCCTTTTACTTTTCACTTTGCATCTTTATACCAAAAATACCAAAAATATTATATCTATCAGATCTCACTCTCGTAAGTGACCGTGAAGGGATTGAAAACCCCTAATCGCGTTGGTTGCGAGTAGCTATCGTTTTGTGCAGGTACGAGGGACCAGAGCGTGGCCTCCTACTGGATTGATACCTTGGTTCTAAAAAACTGAGGGAAATACTTACGCTACTTTGCTGCATCATCCCTTCCTCTTCGAGGAGAACCAACGCAAGCTCAAGACGTAGCAAGAAGGATTTCTGGCGCCGTTGCCGGGAAGTCTACGCAAAAATTCAACATACCAAGTACCCATCACAATCCCTATCTCTCGCATTACATTATTTGCCATTTGCCTCTCGTTTTCCTCTCCCCCACTTCACCCTTGCCGTTTTATTCGCCCTCTCTCTCTATCCTCTCTCTCTATTTGCCTCTTTTGCCCATTTGCTCTTGTCTGTTCGTGTGCTAGTTTGCTTGTTTGTTGCGATGGCTCAACCAAGATTCGGTGATCTTCACCTTAAAAGGTTAGAGGAGATCGAAACCAATGTTAGAAAGTTTATGGTTTTGCAATTTGAGCACAATAATTTCTTTAGAAACGAGCTTAAGGAACAAAAAGGTTTTATGAGTTATATGAATAAAGAGCTTAATGATATGTCTAAAGAATTCGAGGGTATAAGATCCCAAATTGCTTGTCTAGAAAAGATGACTACTGAAATTTCGCATATGCAAGCCACCTTAGTCAATAAGATGGCCGCTAAACCGAATTCCTATGAAAATCAAGATGAAGATATAAAAGTTATTGATGTGTCCCCTATTAAATCTTTGTTTTGCAATATGAATCTTGATGAAACTGAATATGATCTTCCTTTACCTAGAAGGCGTTCTAAAAATTCAGAGTATTTAGATCTTTATGATGAAATTGATGAAAGTGGGATTGAAAGAAATAAAAATCTAGATGTTGCTAAACCCACTATATTGGATTTCAAGGAATTTAATTAAAAGTTGTTTTTTAATTGATTGTATTTCCCTGTTGCAATCCGTGCTAAAATCTCAACATGCTTATAGTCAACATAAAGCCTTCACCGAACATATTGTTGATGCCTTGATGCAATCTTATGAAGAGAAACTTGAGTTGGAAGTTTCTATCCCTAGAAAAATATATGATGAGTGGGAACCAACTACTAAAATTAAAATTAAAGATCACGAGTTTTGTGCTTTGTGTGATTTGGGTGCTAGTGTCTCTACTATCCCTAAAACTTTGTGTGATTTGCTAGATTTCTGCGATTTTGATGATTGCTCTCTAAACTTGCATCTTGCGGATTCTACTATTAAGAAACCTATGGGAAGGATTAATGATGTTATTATTGTTTCAAATAGAAATTATGTGCCCGTAGATTTCATTGTTCTTGATATAGATTGCAATGCTTCTTGCCCTATTATTCTTGGTAGACCTTTCCTTAGAACGGTTGGTGCGATTATTGATATGAAGGAAGGGAATATTAGATTTAAATTTCCATTAAAAAGGGCATGGAAGACTTTCCAAGAAAGAAAATAAAATTACCATATGAAACTATCATGAGAGCCACTTATGGATTGCCTACCAAAGATGGCAATACCTAGATCTATCCTCGCTTTTATGCCTAGCTAGTGGCGTTAAACGATAGCGCTTGTTGGGAGGCAACCAAATTTTATTTTTATTCCTTTATTTTTGCTCCTGTTTAGTAATAAATAAATTATTTATCCTATGTTTTGGATGTGTTTTTTGTGTCTAATTAGTGGTTGTGCCAAGTAGAACCGTTGGGAAGACTTGGGGAAAGTCTTGTTGAACTTGCTGTAAAAAACAGAAACTTTAGCGCTCACGAGAACAGCTGTAATTGTTATTTGAAGAGTGCTATTTAGTTAATTATTTTTGCAGATGATTAATAGATAAATTCCTCACGTCCAGCAATTTATTTTAGAATTTTTGGGGTTCCAGATCTTGCGCTAGCTACAGATTACTACAGACTGTTCTGTTTTTGACAGATTCTGTGTTTCGTGTGTTGTTTGCTTATTTTGATGAATCTATGGATAGTAAATAGTTTATAATCCATAGAGAAGTTGGAATACAGTAGGTTTAACACCAATATAAATAAAGAATGAGTTCATTACAGTACCTTGAAGTGGTCTTTTGTTTTCTTTCGCTAACGGAGCTAACGAGTTTTCTACTTTATGTTTTGTGTTGTGAAGTTTTCAAGTTTTGGGTGAATTCTTGTGATGGATTATGGAAAAAGGAGTGGCAAGAGCCTAAGATTGGGGATGCCCATGGCACCCCCAAGATAATCCAAGGACACCAACAATTCAAAGCTTGGGGATGCCCCGTAAGGCATCCCCTCTTTCGTCCACTTCCATCGGTAATTTACTTGGAGCTATATTTTTATTCACCAACATGATATGTGTTTTGCTTGGAGCATCTTGTATTATTTGTGTCTTTGTGTCTTAGTATGCCACAATCATCCTTGCTGTACACACCTTTTGAGAGATCCATACATGAATTAAAATTTGATAGAATACTCTATGTGCTTCACTTATATCTTTTGAGCTAAGTAGTTTTGCTCTATGTGCTTCACTTATATCTTTTGAGCGTTTTAATTTTGCTCTATGTTCTTCACTTAGATCTTTTAGAGCACGGTGGTGGATTTGTTTTAAAGAAACTATTGATCTCTCATGCTTCACTTAAATTATTTTGAGAGTCTCTTAATAGCATGGTAATTTGCTTAATAATAATATGCTTGGTATTCAAGATTTGTGAAACTTTCTTTTGAGTGTGTTGAATACTAAGAAAAGATTGAAGCATGATAATTGTTTTGAGATATGGAGGTGATAATATTACTGTCATGCTAGTTGAGTAGTTGTTAATTTAAAGAATACTTGTGTTAAAGTTTGTGATTCCCGTAGCATGCACGTATGGTGAACCGTTATGTGATGAAGTCGGAGCATGATTTATTTATTGATTGTCTTCCTTATGAGTGGTAGTCGGGGACGAGCGATGGTCTTTTCCTACCAATCTATCCCCCTAGGAGCATGGGCGTAATACTTTGCTTTGATAACTTCTAGATTTTTGCAATAAGTATATGAGTTCTTTATGACTAATGTTGAGTCCATGGATCATACGCACTCTCACCCTTCCACCTTTGCTAGCCTCTCTAATACCGCGCACCTATCGCCGTTATCATACACCTACCATATACCTTCCTCAAAACAGCCACCATACCTACCTATTATGGCATTTCCATAGCCATTCCGAGATATATTGCCATGCAACTTTCCACCATTCCGTTTATTATGACACACTCCATCATTGTCATATTGCATATCCCGGTACACCGCCGGAGGCATTCATATAGAGTCGTATTTTGTTCAAGTATTGAGTTGTAATTGTTGAGTTGTAAGAAAAATAAAAGTGTGATGATCATCATTATTAGAGCATTGTCCCAGTGAGGAAAGAATGATGGAGACTATGATTCCCCCATAAGTCGGGATGAGACTCCGGACGAAAAAAGAGAGGCCAAAGAAGCCCAAATAAAAAAAGGCCATAAAAAGGAGAAAATGCCCAAATAAATAAAAAAATGAGTGAAAAAGAGAGAAGGGACAATGTTACTATCCTTTTACCACACTTGTGCTTCAAAGTAGCACCATGATCTTCATAGTAGAGAGTCTATCATGTTATCACTTTCATATACTAGTGGGAATTTTACATTATAGAACTTGGCTTGTATATTCCAATGATGGGCTTCCTCAAATTGCCCTAGGTCTTCATGAGCAAGCAGGCTGGATGCACACCCACTTAGTTTCTTTTTGAGCTTTCATATACTTATAGCTCTAGTGCATCCGTTGCATGGCAATCCCTACTCACTCACATTGATATCTATTGATGGGCATCTCCATAGCCCATTGATACGCCTAGTTGATGTGAGACTATCTTCTCCTTTTTGTCTTCTCCACAACCACCATTCTATTCCACCTATAGTGCTATATCCATGGCTCACGCTCATGTGTTGCGTGAAGATTGAAAAAGTTTTGAAAAAGTTAGAGTATGAAACAATTGCTTGGCTTGTCATCGGGGTTGTGCATGATTTAAATACTTTGTGTGGTGAAGATAGAGCATAGCCAGACTATATGATTTTGTAGGGATAACTTTCTTTGGCCATGTTATTTTGAGAAGACATAATTGCTTTGTTAGTATGCTTGAAGTATTATTATTTTTTATGTCAATATAAACTTTTGTCTTGAATCTTTCAAATCTGAATATTCATATCATAATTAAGAAGATTTGCATTGAAATTATGCCAAGTAGCACTCCACATCAAAAATTCTCTTTTTATCATTTACCTACTCGAGGACGAGCAGGAATTAAGCTTGGGGATGCCTGATACGTCTCCAACGTATCTATAATTTTTGATTGCTCCATGCTATATTATCTACTATTTTGGACTATATTGGGCTTTATTTTCCCCTTTTATATCATTTTTGGGACTAACCTATTAACCAGAGGCCCAGCCCAGAATTGTTGTTTTTGCCTATTTCAGTCTTTCGAAGAAACAGAATATCAAACGGAATAAAACCTTCGGGAACGTGATTTTCTCACCGAACGTGATCCAGGAGACTTGGACCCTACTCCAAGGAGTCAAAGAGGCGGTCACGAGGGTGGGGGGCGCGCCCCCTGCCTCGTGGGCCCCGCGATGCTCCACCAACGTACTCCTTGCTCCTATATATACATACATACCCCCAAATGATCCGAACAGGAGCAAAAAACCTAATTCCACCGCCGCAACTTTCTGTATCCACGAGAACCCATCTTGGGGCCTGTTCCGGAGCTCCGCCGGAGAGGGCCGTCATCACGGAGGGCTTCTACATCATCCTAGCCCCTCCGATGAAGTGTGAGTAGTTTACCTCAAACCTTCGGGTCCATAGTTAGTAGCTAGATGGCTTCTTCCCTCTTTTTGGATCTCAATACAAAGTTCTCCCCCTCTCTTGTGGAGATCTATTCGATGTAATATTCTTTTTGCGGTGTGTTTGTTGAGATCGATGAATTGTGGGTTTATGATCAAGTCTATCTATGAATACTATTTGACTCTTCTCTGAATTCTTTTATGTATGATTGGTTATCTTTGCAAGCAAGGTTGTCAGAATTGTGATTTTGAATCGGATCGGAGCTCTTATGGTAGAATCGTAAATTGTAGAATCTTCACTACCAGGATCATAGAAACGTAGATTTTATGAACTAAAATCGTAGAATCAGATGGGTAAGTTTGGATCGTAAAGTCGTAGAATCGTATAACAGAATCGCGATTCTAACAACCTTGTTTGCAAGTCTCTTCGAATTATCTGTTTGGTTTGGCCAACTAGATTGGTAGTTCTTGCCATGGGAGAAGTGCTTAGCTTTGGGTTCGATCTTGCGGTGTCCTTTCCCAGTGATAGAAGGGGTAGCAAGGCAGGTATTGCATCATTGCCATCGAGGATAACAAGATGGGGTTTATTTCATATTGCATGAATTTATCTCTCTACATCATGTCATCTTGCTTAAGGCGTTACTCTGTTTTTAACTTAATACTCTAGATGCATGCTGGATAGCGGTCGATGAGTGGAGTAATAGTAGTAGATGCAGAATCGTTTCGGTCTACTTGTCACGGATGTGATGCCTATATACATGATCATGCCTAGATATTCGCATAACTATGCTCAATTATGTCAATTGCTCAACAATAATTTGTTCACCCACCGTAGAATACTTATGCTCTTGAGAGAAGCCACTAGTGAAACCTATGGCCCCCGGGTCTATTCTCATCATATCAATCTCCATCACTTTAATCTTGCTTTGCTTTTATTTTGCCTTTTACTTTTCACTTTGCATCTTTATACCAAAAATATTATATCTATCAAATCTCACTCTCGTAAGTGACCGTGAACGGATTGACAACCCCTAATCGCGTTGGTTGCGAGTAGCTATTGTTTTGTGCAGGTACGAGGGACTTGAGCGTGGCCTCCTACTGGATTGATACCTTGGTTCTCAAAAACTGAGGGAAATACTTATGCTACTTTGCTACATCATCCCTTCCTCTTCGGGGAAAACCAACGCAAGCTCAAGATATGAAGTTGATGACTACTCAATAGTTCAGTGTGACATGCTTTATGGCTTATAATCGGGACTTCAAAGACATTTTGAACGTCATGGACCATATGAGATGTTCCAGGATTTGAAATTAATATTTCAAGTAAATGCCCGAGTTGAGAGATATGAAGTCTCCAACAAGTTCTATAGCTACAAGATGGAGGAGAACAGTTCTGTCAGTGAACACATACTCAAAATGTCTGGGTATCATAATCACTTGACTCAGCTGGGAGTTAATCTTCCAGATGATAGTGTTATTGACAGAGGTCTTCAATCACTTCCACTAAGCTACAAAGTCTTTGTGATGAACTATAATATGCAAGGGATGGATAAGACAATTCCCGAGCTCTTTGCTATGCTCAAAACTGCGGAGGTGTTGATGATTAATAAGACCACTAGTTTCAAGAAAAAGGGCAAGGGAAAGAAGGGGAACTTCAAGAAGAATGGCAAGAAAGTTGTCACTCCTGGGAAGAAGCCCAAGTCTGGACCCAAGCCTGAAAATCAGTGCTTCTACTGCAAAGGGACTGGTCACTGGAAGAGGAACTGCCCCAAGTATTTGGCAGATAAGAAGGATGGAAAAGTGAGCAAAGGTATATTTGATATACATGTTATTGATGTGTATCTTACTAATGCTCGTAGTAGTGCCTGGGTATTTGATACTGGTTCTGTTGCTCATATTTGCAACTCAAAACAGGGGCTACGGATTAAACGAAGATTGGTTAAGGACGAGGTGACGATGCGCGTCGGGAATGGTTCCAAGGTCGATGGGATTGCCATCAGCATGCTACCTCTACATCTACCTTCGGGGTTAGCTTTAGACATGAATAATTGTTATTTAGTGTCAGCATTGAGCATGAACATTATATCTGGATCTTGTTTGATGCGAGACGGTTATTCATTTAAATCAGAGAATAATGGTTGTTCTATTTATATGAGTAATATCTTTTATGGTCATGCACCCTTGAAGAGTGGTCTATTTTTGTTGAATCTCAGTCGTGGTGATACACATATTCATAATATTGATGCCAAAAGATGCAAAGTTGATAATGATAGTGCAACATATTTGTGGCACTGCTGTTTAGGTCATATCAGTGTAAAGCGCGTGAAGAAACTCCATGCGGATGGACTTTTGGAATCACTTGATTATGAATCATTTGATGCTTATGAACCAAGCCTCATGGGCAAGATGACTAAAACTCTATTCTCCGAAACAATGGAGCGAGCCACCGACTTATTGGAAATAATACATACCAATGTACGCGGTCCGATGAGTGTTGAGGCTCGCGGCGGGTATCGTTATTTTCTGACCTTCACACATGATTTGAGTAGATATGGGTATATCTACTTAATGAAACACAAGTTTGAAACATTTGAAAAGTTCAAAGAATTTCAGAGTGAAGTGGAGAATCATCGTAACAAGAAAATCAAGTTTCTATGATCTGATCGCGGAGGCGAATATTTGAGTTACGAGTTTGGCCTTCATTTAAAATAATGTGAAATAGTTTCACAACTCATGCCACCTGGAACACCACAGCATAATGGTGTGGCCGAACGTCGTAACTGTACTTTATTAGATATGGTGCGATCTATGATGTCTCTTACCGATTTACCACTATCGTTTTAGGGTTATGCATTAGAGACAACTACATTCACTTAAATAGGGCACCATCTAAATCCGTTGAGACGACACCGTAAGAACTGTGGTTTGGCAAGAAACCTAAGTTGTCGTTTCTTAAAGTTTGGGCTTGCGACACTTATGTCAAAAGGCTTCAGCCTGATAAGCTCGAACCCAAATCGGAGAAGTGTATCTTCATAGGATACCCTAAGGGAACAATTGGGTACACCTTCTACCACATATCCGAAGGCAAGATCTTCGTTGCCATGAATGGAAACTTTCTAGAGAAGGAGTTTCTCTCGAAAGAAGTGAGTGGGAGGAAAGTAGAACTTGATGAGGTAATTGTACCTTCTCTCGAATTGGAAAGTACCTCATCATAGAAAACCGTTCCCATGATGCCTACACCAACTACAGAGGAAGCTAATGATAATGATCATGAAACTTCAGATCAAGTTACTACCGAACCTCGTAGGTCAACCAGAGCACGTTCCGCACCAGAGTGGCATGGTAATCCTATTCTGGAAGTCATGTTACTAGACCATGACGAACCTACAAACTATTAAGAAGCGATGATGAGCCCAGATTCTGATAAATGGCTTGAGGCCATGAAATCTGAGATAGGATCCATGTATGAGAACAAAGTGTGGACTTTGGTTGACTTGCCCGATGATCGGCGAGCCGTAGATAATAAATGGATCTTCAAGAAGAAGATTGACGCTAATGGTAATGTTACTGTCTACAAAGCTCGACTTGTCACGAAAGGTTTTCGACAAGTTCAAGGAGTTAATTTTTACTATGATGAGACTTTCTCACCCGTAGCGATGCTTAAGTCTGTCCGAATCATGCTAGCAATTGCCGCATTTCATGATTATGAAATCTGGCAAATGGATGTAAAAACTGCATTCCTTAATGGGTTTCTTAAAGAAGAATTGTATATGTGCAACTAGAAGGTTTTGTCGATCCTAAAGGTGCTAACAAAGTGTGCAAGCTCCAGCGATCCATTTATGGACTGGTGCAAGCATCTCGGAGTTGGAATATACGCTTTGATGACGTGATCAAAGTAGATGGTTTTATACAGACTTTCAGAGAAGCCTGTATTTACAAGAAAGTGAGTGGGAGCTCTGTAGCATTTCTAATATTATATGTGGATGACATATTGTTGATTGGAAATGATGTAGAATTTCTGGATAGCATAAAAGGATACTTCAATAAGAGTTTTTCAATGTAAGACCTCAGTGAAGCTGCTGATATATTAGGCATCAAGATCTATAGATATAGATCAAGACGCTTAATTGGACTTTCACAAAGCACATACCTTGATCAAGTTTTGAAGAACTTCAAAATGGATCAGTCGAAGAAAGGGTTCTTGCTTGTGTTACTGAAAGTGTGTTATATCGACTAGAGGGGGGGGTGAATAGGCGATTTTTATGAATTCTTCACTGAGGAATTTGCGGGTGAGGAAATTCCTTAGCGAAGAACTACTTGTAGAGGAATAAGTACTCAAACGTAAACATAACAGAACACAAGCATAGTCATCATGATGAAATGAAGACAAGCACAGAGTATAGAAAGCGTAAGCACAGGATAACACAGGATGAAGAAAGACAGAATGAAGAAATTGAACTGAGGAAATTGAGAAAGTCTTCAGTCAATGTCTTCAAACACAGATATGAGGAAATGAAAGAGTTGAGGAAATAGAACCAGTGAGCTTGGTGAAGACAATGATTTGGTAGACCAGTTCCAACTGTTCTCTTGGTTGTACATCTGGTTGGAGCGGCTAGGTATTTAAACCTGAGGACACACAGTCCTCACCGTATTCTCCTTGAGCTAAGGTCACACAGACCTCGCCCAATCACTCATGGTAAGTCTTCAGGTGACTTCCGAACCTTCACAAACTCGGTCACTCAGCGATCCACATTTCCTCTTGGATGCTCTAGACCATGACGCCTAACCGTCTGGAAGGAGCACAGTCTTCAAAGGTAACAAGCATCGGATCCACGTAGGATCAATCTCTTCAGTGATGCTCAATAACTTTGGGTTTGTAGGTGTTTGGGTTTGGGTTTTCCTCACTTGATGATTTTCGCTCAAAGTCCTCGGAGGATGGGATGCTCTTAAATGACAAGTGTCAGTTTCTCTCAGAGCAGCCAACCAGCTAATGGTTGTAGGGGGCGGCTATTTATAGCCTAGGGAGTAGCCCGACATGATAAGACATAAATGCCCTTCAATGATATGACCATTAGGTGGGTAGATATTTTGGGATAGCTGGTGCATAGCACAGCAACGGTCGGAATTTTGAGTAGCAAAATCCTCAGGGCTATCATGTTCCTCACTGTGTAGGCAATCCGCACTCCTAACTCCTCAGCCAGAACAAATTCCTCAGAGACCAAAAGAACTTCGTCTCTGTCACTGAAGAATATGACTGAGCTGTATGAGATTTCCAATGGCTTCACTCGAAGGGATTGGTAGGTGTAGGATTTCGAGTTGAGCATCACATGGAAATTTTTCCTTAGTATTTCCTCGACCCCCTTTAACAGTACGGTGTTTCTTATGACTCAAGAAAGAGAAAATGATACTACGAAAACAAAAGGCTTCATGCTTCATGTTCCTTGAATGAATACCAAGTCTTCAGGATTGCACCAATTTCTTCACTTTCAAAGTCTTCAGAAAGTCTTCAGAAATTCAAAGTCTTTAGTCGAAGAACTTCATTTTTAGTGGTCGACTTTCTCTGTAAATATCAAACTCCTCATAGTCTTATATACATGTGTACACTCATAAACACATTAGTCCCTTAACCTATAAGTCTTCAATACACCAAAATCACTAAGGGGCACTAGATGCACTTACAATCTCCGCCTTTTTGGTGATTGATGACAATATAGGTTAAGTTTTCAACGGGGATAAACATATGAAGTGTAACTACTGATATTGAGGAATTTGATTTCAAGATATAGAAGAACTCCCCCTGAAGATGTGCATAGTGAGGAATTTGCTTTTGAAGCAATGCACACTTGAAGAGTTGAATCATGGAGATCTCCCCCTATATCTTGTAATTCATGCACGCATTTAACATATAAATGAAGAATTTGAAATGCATGATGAAATATGGTGACTGATGTAATTCAGCATGCAAGCATTAACATATATGAGGAATAAGCATGCAGAATGACACATCAAAATTATCAGAGCACCATCGGGTTTAAGTTTACAACTCGATCCAATAAAGTTTCAGAAGGGCGAGAGTTGTAACTTAGCAAAAAAACGCCCATACAGACAGACCCGCTTGAAGACTAACTCAAAATTCTCCCCCTTTGTCATCGAATGACCAAAAGGATCGAAAAAGAGGACTAACGCCCCTGAAGAATATCAAGTTGATGAAGGAGCGCCAGCATTGTTGGGGTCGTTTGTCGTTGAAGGGCCTGCCGCTGTGTCGTCCAAGTCTTCATACTCGTCGGTATCGCGCGATGAAGAATATGAGCTAGACACCAAAGAAGTAACCTTGATCTTCTTGAATTTCTTCGGTGGAAGTGCAGACGAGTCAAAATCTTCCTTGAGACCCATTTTCTTCAGATCTTCTTCACCATACAGATGTGATAAGACAGCCCAGGTGCGACCGAAGTCTTCATGGAGGTAGTAATGATTTTTCTTCACTGCATTGTGTGTAGCAGTCATGTTGTGAAGAATTGAACCAAACTGTCACGTGGAGCTGTGGCTTGAGGAGTAGACTTGGGTGCATTGGTAGCAAAGTCATGTGTGGCAGAGTCATCATTGGTGGAATAAGATGCAGCTTTGCGAAACTGACCATCCAATGGACGAATTCCTTCATCAATGACAGCAGGAGCCTTGCCCTTTTCATTAGTTGAAGTAAAAGCCTTCTTGAGGACTTCAATCGGGGGCAGATAGCTGAGGTGATTCAGAAAATCAGCCTTGTAGTTGAGTGAAGACCTTGTCCTGAGGAATCCCATAATCCAAGGTGCATAAGGCTTCAACTCAAACGGAGAAAGTGCAGCATTTGCCTGAGTCCTCATGAAGAAATCGTGATAGTTGATAGGAATGCTATGAATGATGTTGAATAGCAGATTCTTAATGATGCCAACTATTTCCTCATCAGATGAGTCGTGGCCTTTGATGGGACTCATTGTCCTTGTCAGAATTCGATAGATTGTTCTGGGCACATATAGTAAGTCCTTCACGAGGAATTTGGTCCTTGGGGCTTGACCGGGCTTCAAAGGATTCATTAACACTTGCATGTAATGAGCAGTGAGTTTAGGTTCTTGGTACAGGCAACGAGCTCCTTCACTGGGTGGACTGATGGGCAGGGCGTGAACCAATTCAGAGGCCGGTGCCTTATAGTGAGTATTATCGGTCATCCAGTCCAAGACCCAGGTGTTGATATCTTCAGGATCACCTGTGATATGCAATGTAGCGTAGAACTGAAGAATAAGCTCTTCATTTCAATCAACAATGTCAGAGCAAAAGTTGAGGAGGCCTGCATCATGAAGCACACTGAGCACAGGAGAGAAGCAAGGTAATGATTCCATGTCCACATGAGGAATATGCTCATGGTAGAAGATTTTGTATTTGTTGAAAAGCAGTGAAGAATAGAAGTTGTCCTAGCTTGCAGTCCAGAAGCGCTTCCTCCTTAGACGAGCAAAGTCATAAGGATTGTAGTCAGTGAAGAACACGTGCTCGCCGAAGAAATCATCAGCCTTGAATTGCCGCTTCTTCGAGAATGGATCCTTTGGCTTGGGGTGAGGACTGTCAGTCAATTGCATCACAACCTCAGGGATCTCGATCTCAGGTTCCACAGGCTGAGGAATTTCAGGTACTTCTTCAGTGGCAGCCTGGGACTTCAATTCTTCATTTGCATTTTCATCAGCACTAGTGGCTGGAATTTTTTCATGTATGGATGGAGTTGCACGAGGTTCTTCTGATCCCATTATTTGAACTTCAGTTGTCACTGGGGACTGAGGAATTTGTTGAAGAGGTGTGAACAGAGGAGAATTGGGGTCTGACTTTTCCAAAAGTCATCTTTCAGCACATGTATGGTACATCCAATGTCCACATCTTAATCTTCCATTTCTTCAACGCCGGCCTCTTCAGCAGTAAATCGAGGCATAGGCGATGAGATAATTGGGGTTGAAGGGATTTCATCCACTTCAATCTCTTCATCCAACTTCTCTAACGAAGCAGCAGAGGGATTCTCTTCATCGGATTCACTTGGAATCACATAGTCTTCATCAAAAGGAACACGGTCCTTGGATGGTATGGTTGAGATAGGAACAACATCAATGGGGTTTGCAAACGAGCTTGTCAATGGCTTCATCTTCTTCGGGGGTGAAGAATCTGATGAAGTTGATGCCTTCCTTTTCTTCACTTTTGCACGCTCTGCAGCCTTAGTCTTCTTCACATGTGATGCAGATGGAAGGATCGGAGTTGGTGTAGGCGTAGGAGGAGCAGAGGAATTTGGTTGAATTTCTTCAGGCGCAACTGATGCAGTTGCCCTGTCTTCTACATTTTCTTCAGGCGCACCACTAGTGGATGCCCTGGCAATTTCATCAGCGGCTGGAATGCAGTCATCAGCCCTGGAACTCACATTTTCTTCAGCAGCCTAAATTTCATCAGCGGTGCTAGCATGTTCTTTCATCGGCTGAGCAGATGCTTCAACCAAAGGAATTTCCTGTTGCGTCGGGGCTGCAACATTTGAGGCGAAGTTGTCAGCAAGTCTCACAAAACGAACCTTGGCTCCAAGCCAATCAGCGCGGTAGGCATCAAATTCATCACTGCTTGATCTCAATTTGAATAGTGACAAGTTCTTCAGTTGTCATAGAGACAACGTGTTTCTTCAGATAGCGCTCCTTCTTATATTGCGCTTTCTTGATCTATCTGGCCTTCTCAAACTTCCATTTTTCTTCTTGTATGAAATGAGTCTACATATGACTTTGGCCAGGAGTCAGCTTGAAATCAGGCATAGGTGTGTTTGGGTCCTTGTGCCATAAGTCAATGTACTCAAGGATCAATTTTGGATCCAAAAGCAGAGGCACACTTGTGCCCTTGGCTCTAGTGACCCTGACTTGCCTGTCTCTGATGATTTCTGCTAGTTCTTCATCATCAACCTCATCATCATCAGAGGGCACTTGGAAAGCAACTTGTTTCTTGTGAGGACTTGGTCGAGGACGTCGTCCAACAGTGGTCTTCTTCTTCAGAAGAGAGGGAGCAGCTGAGGAACTTGCAGAGGCTCCTGAGGCGATAGATATGCCGGTGGTCCTTTGGCACGTGGCGAGATGCATAGGTGCTGAGGATTTGGTTGGAGCAGCCGAAGACTTTTGCAGAGGAGCTGAAGATTTTGGAGGAGCAGGAGCAGGGCTTTGAGGAATCTGGCCGTGAGGGCATAGCTGAGGAGGGCATTGCTGGTGAAGCACTGGGCTTGTGAGCAGGCTTCTTTGGCATGGCCTTCTTCGGCTTTACAGAGGCCTCAACAGCAGCAGCGGTCGCAGAGTCTTCGTTGAATTTCCTCACTGTATCTTTTGCTTGTTTGGCCAACTTGGCCTAGCACTTGGCCCATTCTTCAGGATAGTCCTCACCGCGTTTGACACTGGTGGGATCAGCTATTTGGCCAGGTGCCAATGGAGGTCTTGAGCATGGAGGGGCAACAGCGAATTTCTTCATGTACTTTGGAGTAACATATCTGTACTCCTTCCACTCTCTTGCCCACCTCCTCTCAATCTTTTGAATGCACACCTTGCGCTGATTTTTATCTTTCTCAGGGGGTGTGCAGTACCCAGCATAGATGTCCTCAGGGATTTCAAAAGCAGTGTTGACCTCATGCCTCTTTCCTCCTTTCTGTGGCTTCTTACCATCAGCCATTTTCTTCAGACGAGGAAATTGAACAATTGAACTCTCTGAAGAGGTATGCAACTTTTCTTCGAGGAACGCTGCAAATGAGTTAAGTTGATGAGAACCTAGTGATTCAGCAGCAGACATGAGTACCTGTGAACAGAGTATAGTTGCGAGGAATTACAGAGGTCATATGCGTTCTCAGAAGGTTTTTCAAAAAGAACAAGTTTGAGGAATTTGAACAGATGAGTCTTGAAGAATTTCACTAAGCGTTCTTTGTCTTAGGTTCCAGAGTTGTATAGATCAAAAATCCACACAATTGAGGAATCTTGAAGAAAAATTGTTGCTTAGAGAAATGAATCAAGAACAGATGATATGTGAGGTGTTTAGTGTGTGAATAATTTGGATAAAAACACCTTTGGAGATTTTGTAAAATCATTTGAATCAAAGAGGGCAGTAAAAGTAACTTTTAATTACCCTGGACAAAGAACACGACGAACTGGGAAGTGGAGATGTGAAGTTCGTCAATGCAGATCTTCCACGCCCTAACTCGGTAGAGGAAAACAGCTACGGCGACGGTGGAGTGAAGATTTCCGCGGCCGGCGCGAGTACAACGGCGAAGAGGTTGAGGCAGTGAAGCTCTTCCTCACTGGTGATGATGAAGTAGCAGCAGCGCTAGGGTTTGAGAAGCTCGAGTGGGAGTGAGAACGAGCGGAGTAAAGGATAAGTGAGGAAGGGAAGGGGGTATTTATAGCCACGGTGAAAAACTGTTCGCCCGAAGAATTTGGACGAACGTGCCCCTGACCCTTCTCATTCGCTTGACATGTGTCACCCACGTACTAAGAAGTGGAGATCGTGTGCGATTGTGGGTGAATAGATAAGTATTTTGCGGGATGCGGAACGGTTTGAGCAGCAAAACCAAAAAATTGGATAAGATAAGTTTTAATGTTCCGTTCGCAAATCTTCAGCTAACAAGGACACAGTGAAGATTTTGAACGGGTTTCAAATAGAACGCACATGAAGAATTTGTGAATATATTTGGTTGAGTATAGCATAGGGGGGAAGGGTCCAATCACATTCACTTAGCAGAAAAACCAACTTGAAGAAATAGCAATAAGTGAATGCTGTAGAGGACATAAACTCATATATATATATATATAGCCAATGAAGAAAAACGACGGAAACAGTGAAGACAATGCAAAGTTGAAGAAAATGAACAACTGAGGAATTTCAAAACTGAGGGAAAACTCAATTTGAAGATTTTCAACTTTGGTGGTGGCGAGACCCACCGTATAAGAATGATGATTTCACACACCGTGTACAATTGTCGTAGGGTTCTGAGAATCAAATTCTTCGTTAATTTCTTCACACTTAGAATGTTATTCTTCATTGATTGAGGGAAAACATTTCTTCATTTGTTGCACATCTAAGTCATCAATTTTGCATAAGTGTTAGGATGAGTGTCCTTTTCAGAGAAACATTCAAAGATTCTAAGATATTTAGCTCACACCGCAACTTGCTAAATCTCTTCTCATCCAAGGGCTTCATGAAGATATCGGCTAGCTGTTCTTCAGTCTTCACATGCTCAATCAAAATGTCGCCCTTCAAGACATGATCACGAAGAAAATGATGACGAATCTGAATGTGCTTTGTCTTCGAGTGCTGAACTGGGTTGTGAGCAATCTTGATGGCACTCTCATTATCACAGAAGAGAGGCACATTCTTCACGTTGACGCCATAGTCCTTGAGAGGTTGCTTCATCCACAACAATTGAGCACAGCAAGAACCAGTGGCAATGTACTCAGCTTCAGCAGTAGACAGTGATACGCAGTTTTGTTTCTTCGAGGACCAACAGACCAAAGATCGTCCGAGGAAATGACATGTACCAGATGTTGACTTGCGTTCCACACGATCACCAGCATAGTCAGAGTCAGAATATCCACTGAGATCAAAAGCCGAGCCCTTGGGGTACCATAATCCAAGTGTTGGTGTGTGATCCAGATATCAAATAATATGCTTCACAACCTTATGGTATGATTCCTTCGGTGTAGCTTGAAATCGGGCACACATGCAAATACTAAGCATAATATCTGGCCTAGATGCACATAAGTACAATACAGAACCAATCATGGAGCGGTATACCTTTTGATCGAAGTCAATACCATTTTCATCAGTGCATAGATGGCCATTTGTGGGCATTGGAATTTTGACACCTTTGCAATCTTGCATGCCTAATTTCCTCAGTACATCCTTGAGGTATTTCTCCTCAGATATGAATATGCCATTGCGCTATTGACGAATTTGAAGACCTAAGAAGAATTTCAATTCTCCCATCATAGACATTTGATATTCTTCACTCATCATATAGGCAAATTCATCACTATAATGTTGGTCAGTACAGCCAAAGGTAATATCATCAACATATATTTGGCACACAAACAATTCACCATCATAAGATTTAGTGAAAAGAGTAGGGTCGAGTGAACCAGGTTTGAAGCCTTTCTTCATGAGGAATTCCTTCAAAGTATCATACCACACCTGTGGGGCCTGCTTGAGGCCATAGAGGCCCTTATTGAGTCTGAAGACTTTGTCAGGATGCTTTGGATCTTCAAAACCTGGGGGTTGAGCAACATATACTTCTTCCTCAAGCTTACCATTGAGGAATGCACTTTTCACATCCATTTGATATAAAGTGATATCATGATGGTTAGCATAAGCAAGTAATATGTGAATAGCCTCAAGTCTAGCAACAGGTGCAAAGGTTTCATCGAAATCAATTCCTTCAACCTGTGTATAGCCTTGAGCTACTAGTCGTGCCTTATTCCTCACCACAAGTCCATTTTCATCTTGCTACTTGTGGTAGACCCACTTTGTGCCTATGATATTGTGCTTGTGAGGGTCTGGACACTTGACCAGTTCCCAGACGTTGTTGAGCTCGAATTGATGTAATTCTTCTTGCATGGCTTGAATCCACTCAGGCTCCAGAAATGCTTCATCTACCTTAGTTGGCTCTGTGATAGAGGCAAAAGCATAGTGCCCACAAAAGTTAGATAAATGTGAAGCTCTTGAGCGTGTGAGAGGACCTGGTGCTTTAATGTCATTGATGATCTTTTCAACTTGCACTTCTTTTATAACGCGAGGATGAGCTGGTTGTCGTCGAGGAATTTGATCAGCATTTTCTTTAGCACCATTTTCTTTAGTATTTTCTTCAGGTGCATTAGCTCGACATTCTTCACGTTCTGGAATGAATTCTTCAGCAGATTCTTCGGTAGGAATGACATCCTCAGTAGCCTTGAACTTGATAGTTTCCTCAGGTGCTGGTTCATCTATCACAGAAGGTAGGTGCTCTCTTTGCGAGCCATTAGTTTCATCGAACCGCACATCTATAGTTTCAACAACCTTGTGAAGAACATTGTTGAAGACTCTGTAGGTGTGCGAGTCCTTTCCGTAACCAAGCATGAAACCTTCATGTGCTTTCGGTGCAAATTTTGAGTTGTGATGAGGATCTCTAATCCAACATTTAGCACCGAAGACTTTGAAATAACTTATATTGGGTTTCTTGTCAGTGAGGAGTTCATAGGAAGTCTTCTTGAAGAATTTGTGAAGATATACTCTGTTGATGATGTGGCATGCAGTATCAATTGCCTCAATCTAGAAACGATGAGGCGTTTTGTATTCATCAAGCATAGTGCAAGCCATCTCAGCAAGAGTCCTGTTCTTGTGCTCCATGACGCCATTCTGCTGAGGAGTATAAGGAGCAGATAACTCATGAGTAATACCAAGTTCAACAAGATAGTCATCAAGACCAGAATTCTTGTACTCAGTTCCATTGTCACTTCTAATGTGCTTGATCTTCACACCAAAGTTGGTTGAAGCCCTCGAGGAAAATCGTTTGAAGACTTCCTGCACTTCATGTTTGTAGGAAACAATGTGTACCCATGTGTATCGAGAGTAATCATCAACAATAACAAAGCCATATTGAGATGCATCATTTGAGACTGCAGAATAATGGTTAGGACCGAAGAGATCCATGTGAAGCAATTCAAATGGTCGAGTGGTGGTCATGATAGTCTTCGCTGGATGCTTAGCCTTTGTCATCTTTCCAGCTTCACAGGCTTCGCGTAAGTGATCCTTGAGGAATTTGACATTCTCAATGCCAATGACGTGCTTCTTCTTCGCAAGCGTGTGCAAATTCCTCATGCCTGCATGACCAAGTCGTCGATGCCATAGCCAGCCTTCTGAAGCTTTTGCAAGAAGGCACACGGCTGGTTGTGGTCCTGTAGAGAAATCAACAATATACAAGTCTCCTCTCCTAAAGCCTTCGAAGACTTTGGAATTGTCAGCTTCCATGATCACAACACAACGATACTTGCCAAAGACAACTACCATATCAAGATTGCAAAGCATTGAGACAGACATGAGGTTGTATCCTAAGGGCTCGACAAGCATGACTTTGTCCATGTGTCGATCCTTTGAGATCGCAACCTTACCTAGACCCAATACCTGACTTTTGCCTTTGTCAGCAAAGATGATATGCTTCAGATGCGATGGTGATAAGGGAGCATCCATCAATAGATTCTTGTCACCAGTCATGTGATTTGTACATCCACTATCAAGGACCCACTCAGTGGCTTTGGGTTGATCATCCTGCAGATGAATTAGTGCAACTTACGAACTCATATACTTCATCATTGAAGAATATGACATCAACTCATCAGATCAATTTCATTAAGTAACACAATAGATAAAGCAGTATGAGGACGTGAGAAATGAAAGTTCATTTCTTCATGATTAGCCTGCGTCCTTTCAGGAAAGTTCAGGTCTCCAGCACATTCTTCAGACGTTTTAATACGTCTGGAGACATTGACCCTGCATAAGAGATTAGTTCTTTTTCTTCACCACCCACATCTGAAGGGGTGGCAAAGAGTTCATCACTCTGCGAGCTCCATATGAGAAAGGTGGCATAGAAGCCAGCCCATTTCGTTTCACATAAGAGGAGTTAGGATAAGCATATGAATAAGGAGAGAAATTCTTTGAGGACTTATGAACATAATGATTTGAAGAATAATGCACATATCCATAATCCTTAGATTTTCCCTGCGAAACAGACGGGTTAGCACGATCATGTTCATATGAGGACTTTGATCCATGTGAGGAGTTTGGTCCATACGAGGACTTGGATCCATATGAAGAATTTGGTCCATATGAAGAATTTGATCTGGGGTTCCTATTCTTCACAGGTGGTGTCCTGAGGACATTCACCTGAAGACTTTCAAGGCACTTTTTGGGAACCCAGATTTTCTTCATAGGGGAACCGTTCCTGCAATTAGTGCCAAGATATCTAGCAAATACTTCACCATTCTGATTTTTGAATAGTTTATAGTTGGAGTCAAATGACTCATCAGAAGAATGTGAAGATTCACATGTAAAGCCAGATAGACTAGATGGATCAACTGGAGGTCCCTTTGCAGCAACCCATGAGGTTTTGGGGTACTGCTCAGGCTTCCAATATGTACCACCAGCATTGAGTTTCCTCTCAAAGGCAATACCCTCTTTTTTAGGGTTCCTGTTGAGGATCTGCTTTTTAAGCACATCACAAAGAGTTTGATGCCCTTTGAGACTTTTGTACATGCCTGTCATGTACAATTCCCTCAGCCCTGCATCATCAGTGATACTAGCAATGTCCTCAGTTGAGGAATTAGTGATTGCAGAGGCAAGTGAAGAATTTGTAATATTAGAAGCATTTGAACATTTAGGTGAAGAATTAGCAGTTTCACGTTCAATGCACTTCAAACATGGAGGAACAAATTCTTCCTGAGCAGCGCTGATTTGTTGAGCAAGTAATGAATCACGCTCCTTTTGAAGATCTTCATAACTCACTCTTAGCTTCTCAAGATCTTGCTTTCTTTGAAGAAATTCATAAGAAAGCTTCTCATGATCAGATAAGAGAGAGTTATGATGACCTTGAAGGCTGTCAAACTTAGACTGGAGTCTCTGAAGACTCTCAGCCAAAGCTTTCGACTGATCCATTTCTTCACCCAACATATCATCACTCTTATTTAGCATGTATTGAACTTTTTCCAAAGCTTGTTGTTGTTTAGTGGCAAGGGAAGCAAGTTTGATATAGCTGGGTCCAAATTCATCACCAGATTCATCATCACTGGATTCAGATAGATAGTGTTCAGTTACCTTAGCATCTTTTGCCATAAGCCATGATGCAGGAGATGATGATTCTGGTTTGACTGTCATCGCTTTGAGAGATTCCTTCAAGTCCTCAAACCAAGGATCATGACGGGTTCGATGACCTTCATAGAGCTCAGAGAGACGGTACCAGATAAGCTTCGCATGCTCGAGATGCATGATATTCCTGAACTGATTTTGAGACAGACAGACAGGAGCAGATGACGTCCTTTGCCATGAGGTTGAGAAGAGTGTACTTGCGAATGTCATCAGCTTCAGCCATCTTGCACAGATCGGTCAGACCAATCTCAGTGATGGTCCACAGTTCGTTGTTCATCATGGCCTTCCACTTGGGATACTCGTGACCATCAAAGATGGGGCATGACACAGTCTTCATTCCTGTGGTCGACATAACTAAAACTCCAGGCGGTTAAACCAAAATCACACACAACAAGGGAGTACCTTGCTCTGATACCAATTGAAAGTGCGTTATATCGACTAGAGGGGGGTGAATAGGCAATTTTTTTCAATTCTTCATTGAGGAATTTGCAGGTGAGGAAATTCCTTAGTGAAGAACTACTTGCAGCGGAATAAGTACTCAAAAGTAAACATAACAGAACACAAGCATAGTCATCATGATGAAATGAAGACAAGCACAGAGTACAGAAAGCGTAAGCACATGATAACACAGGATGAAGACAGACTGACTGAAGAAATTGAACTGAGGAAATTGAGAAAGTCTTCAATCAAAGTCTTCAAACACAAATATGAGGAAATGAAAGAGTTGAGGAAATAGAACCAGTGAGCTTGGTGAAGACAATGATTTGGTAGACCAGTTCCAACTGCTGTCTCAGTTGTACATCTGGTTGGAGCGGCTAGGTATTTAAACCTGAGGACACACAGTCCCAGACACACAGTCCTCACCGTATTCTCCTTGAGCTAAGGTCACACAGACCTTGCCCAATCACTCGTGGTAAGTCTTCAGGTGACTTCCGAACCTTCAAAAACTCGGTCACTCAGCGATCCACAATTCCTCTTGGATGCTCTAGACCATGACGCCTAACTGTCTGGAAGAAGCACAATCTTCAAAGGTAACAAGCGTCGAATCCACGCAGGATCAATCTCTTTAGTGATGCTCAATCACTTTGGGTTTGTAGGTGTTTGGGTTTGGGTTTTCCTCACTTGATGATTTTCGCTCAAAGTCCTCGGAGGATGGGATGCTCTTAAATGACAAGTGTCAGTTTCTCTCAGAGCAGCCAACCAGCTAGTGGTTGTAGAGGGCAGCTATTTGTAGCCTAGGGAGCAGCCCGACATGATAAGACATAAATGCCCTTCAATGATATGACCGTTAGGTGGGTAAATATTTTGGGATAGCTGGCGCATAGCATAGCAACGGTCGAAATTTTGAGTAGCAAAATCCTCAGGGCTATCATGTTCCTCACTGTGTAGGCAATCCGCACTAGCGAATTCCTAACTCCCCAGTCAGAACAAATTCCTCAGAGACCAGAAGAACTTCGTCTCTATCACTGAAGAATATGACTGAGCTGTATCAGATTTCCAATGGCTTCACTCGAATGGATTGATAGGTGTAGGATTTTGAGTTGAGCATCACATGGAAAATTTTCCTTAGTATTTCCTCGACCCCCTTTAACAGTATGGTGTTTCCTATGACTCAAGAAATAGAAAATGAAACTACGAAAACAAAAGTTTTCATGCTTCATGTTCCTTGAATGAATACCAGGATTGCACCAATTTCTTCACTTTCAAAGTCTTCAGAAAGTCTTCAGAAATTCAAAGTCTTTAGTCGAAGAACTTCATTTTTAGGGGTCGACTTTCTCTGTAATATCAAACTCCTCATGGTCTTATAGACATGTGTACACTCATAAACACATTAGTCCCTTAACCTATAAGTCTTCAATACACCAAAATCACTAAGGGGCACTAGATGCACTTACAATTACAAGGTGTGAAGTTGATTCAGACTCAATGCCCCAGCACTGCAGAAGATGGAGAGAAAATGAAGGTTATTCCCTATGCCTCAGCCATAGGTTATATCATGTATGCTATGTTATGTACCAGACCTGATGTGTGCCTTACTATAAGTCTAGCAGGGAGGTACCAAAGTAATCCCGGAGTGGATCACTGGACATCGGTCAAGAACATCCTGATGTACCTGAAAAGGACTAAGGATATGTTTCTCGTTTATGGAGGTGACAAAGAGCTCGTCGTAAATGGTTATGTCGATGCTAGCTTTGACACAGACCTGGATGACTCTAAGTCACAAACTAGATACGTATTTATATTGAATGGTGGAGCTGTCAGTTGGTGCAGTTCCAAGCAGAGCGTCGTGGCAGGATCTACGTGTGAAGCAGAGTACATAGCTGCTTCAGAAGCAGAAAATGAAGGAGTCTAGATGAAGGAGTTCATATCCAATCTAGGTGTAATACCCAGTGCATCGGGTCCAATGAAAATATTTTTTGACAATACTGGAGCAATTGCCTTAGCGGAGGAATCCAGATTTCACAAAAGAACCAAGCACATCAAGAGATGCTTCAACTCCATCCATGATCAAGTCAAGGAGGGAGACATAGAGATCTGCAAAGTACATATGGATCTGAATGTTGCATACCCGTTAACTAAGCCTCTTCCACGAGCAAAACATGATCAGCACCAAGACTCCATGGGTGTTAGAATCATTACAATGTAATCTAGATTATTGACTCCAGTGCAAGTGGGAGACTGAAGGAAATATGCCCTAGAGGCAATAATTAAGTTGTTATTTTATATTCTTTATTCATGATAAAGTCTATTATTCAAGCTAGAATTGTATTGACCGGAAACCTTAATACATGTGTGAATTAAATATAGACAAAACACTAAGTCCCAAGTGAGCCTCTACTTGACTAGCTCGTTGATCAAAGATGGTTAAGGTTTCCTAACCATGGACATGATTTGTCATTTGATAACGGGATCACATCATTAGGAGAATGATGTGATGGACAAGGCCCATCCGTTGGCTTAGCATATTGATCGTTCAGTTTTATTGCTATTGCTTTCTTCATGTCATATACATATTCCTACGACTATGAGATTATGCAACTCCCGGACACCAGAGGAATACTTTGTGTGCTATCAAACGCCACAATGTAATTGGGCGATTATAAAGATGCTATACAGGTATCTCTGAAGGTGTTTGTTGGGTTGGCATAGACCAAGATTAGGATTTGTCGCTCCGAGTATCGGAGATGTATCTCTGGGCCCTCTCGGTAATGCACATCATAAGAAGCCTTGCAAGAAAAGTGACTAATGAGTTAGTTACAGGATGATGTATTACGGAATGAGTAAAGAGATTTGTCAGTAACGAGATTGAACTAGGTATGAAGATACCGGCGATTGAATCTCAGGCAAGTAACATACCGATGGACAAAGGGAATAACGTATGTTGTCATTATGGTTTGACCGATAAAGATCTTTGTAGAATATGTAGGAGCCAATGTGAGCATCCAGGTTCCGCTATTGGTTGTTGACCGGAGAGGTGTCTCGGTCATGTCTACATAGTTCTCGAAACCGTAGGATCCGCACGCTTAACGTTCAATGACGATTTGTATTATATGAGTTATGTGATTTGGTGACCGAATGTTGTTCGGAGTCCCGGATGAGATTACAGACATGATGAGGAGTCTCGAAATGGTTGGGAGGTAAAGATTGATATATAGGGCGATAGTATTCGTACATCGGAAGTGTTCCGGAGTGTATGGGGTACATATCGGGTGACCGGAAGGGGTTCCGGGCACCCCTGGCAAAAGATATGGGCCTAATGGGCCAAGAGGGGAAACGCAACAGCTAGCAGGGGCTCCAGCGCCCCCCATATGGGCCGAACCAGAGGAGAAGGGAAGAGGGGAAGAGAGAAGGAAGGGCAGGGATTCGGCCTCCCCCTTCTTTCCCTCCTCCCTCCTCCTTCCTCCCCCTTCAAAACTTATGGAAAGGGGGGAGGCCAAATTGGGGAGGTGCCAATTAGGGTTCCTCCAACTTGGGGCGCCTCCTTGCTGCTACCCTCCCTCTCCCACCTATATATACATAGGGAGGGGGAGCCTAGAACACACAACAACATCTATTAGCCGTGTGCGGCGCCTCCCTCCTCAGATTATACCCTCGGTCATATTCTCGCGGTGCTTTGGCAAAGCCCTGCGCGGATCACTTAACCATCACCGTCACCATGCCGCCGTGTTGACGGAACTCATCTACTTCCTTGATACTTTGCTGGATCAAGAGTTCGAGGGATGTCATCGAGCTAAATGTGTGCAGAACTTGGAGGTGTCGTACGTTTGGTACTTGATCGGTCGGAACGAGAAGAAGTTCGACTACATCTACCGCGTTGTCAAACTCTTCCTCTTTCGTCCTATGAGGGTACGTAGTGTGACTCCCCCACTTCAATCGTACACTAATCATACATGCAAACGTCTATGATGAAGATCAGGGACTCACGGGAAGATATCGCAAGACAACTCTAAAATATAAAATAAGTCATACAAGCATCATATTCCAAGCCAGGGGCCTCAAGGGCTCGAATACAAGAGCTCGATCATAGACGAGTCAGCCAAAGCAACAATATCTGAGTACAGACATAAGTTAAACAAGTTGCCATAAGATGGCTAGCAAAAACTGGGATACAGATCGAAAGAGGCGCATGCCTCCTTCTTGGGATCCTCCTAAACTACTCCTGGTCGTCAGCGGCGGCCTGCACGTAGTAGTAGGCACCCTCGGTGTAGTAGGAGTCGTCGAAGGTGGTGTCTGGCTCCTGGGCTCCAACATCTGGTCGCAACAAACATGTATAGAAAGGGGAAAAAGGGGGAGCAAAGCAACCGTGAGTACTCATCCAAAGTACTCGCAAGCAAGGATCTACACTACATATGCATTGGTATCAATGAAATGGGCAGTATCTGTGGGTTGAACTACAGAATGCCAGAATAAGAGGGGGATAGCTAGTCCTATCAAAGACTACGCTTCTGGCAGCCTCCATCTTGAAGCATATAGAATAGAGTAGATGGTAAGTTCACCAAGTATCATCATATAGCATAATCCTACCCGACGATCCTCTCCTTGTCTCCCTATGAGAGAGCGATCACCGGGTTGTATCTCGCACTTGAAAGGGTGTGTTTTATTAAGTATCCGGTTCTAGTTGTCATAAGGTCGAGGTACAACTCCGGGTCGTCCTTTTACCAAGGGACACGGCTATTCTAATAGATAAACTTCCATGCAGGGGTGCACCACATTACCCAACACACTTGATCCCTCTGGCCGGACACACTTTTTTGGGTCATGCCCGGCCTCGGAAGATCAACACGTCACAACCCTACCTAAGCACAACAGAGAGGTCAGTATGCCGGTCTAAATCCTAAGCGCGCAGGGGTCTGGGCCCATCGCTCGTTGCACACCTGCATGTTGCGTGGGCAGCCGGTGAGCAAACCTAGCTACCTCCAGTACAAAGGAAGTTGCATTACGCGGTCCAGCTCGGCGCACGCCGCTCAGTCGCTGACGTCAAGAAGGCTTCGACTAATACCACGACGTCCAGTGACCATAACTGTTCCCGTGTAGCTGGTTAGTGCATATTGGCTAGTGGCTAGACTCAGATCAAATACCAAGATCTCGTTAAGCGTGTTATTTTGAAGTAACAGCGGACGCCGACCAGGGCCAGGGCCACCTCTCACCTAGGTGGTCTCAACCTGCCTTGTCGCTTTGCCCCAAAGATCCACCCTGAGGGCCGTCAGGACAAATGTCCTTTCAGCCCCCAATCCGCGAATCACTCACGAATACTCTACGAGACGACCCGACTTTAGTCACCATATGTATCATATATTATGTATATAAGTATATACCCTTGATCACCTTCCGAGTGATCATGGCCCGACAGTATAGCATGGCAGACGAACAAGAATGTTGGGCCAGTGATGATAAACTAGCATCCTATACTAAGCATTTAGGATTGCAGGTAAAGGTAACAACAGTAGTAGCAAAGACAAGCTATGCAGCAGAATAGGATTAATCGAAAGCAATAACATGCTACACTACTCTAATGCAAGCAGTAGAGAGAAGGAATAGGCAATGTCGGGTTGATCAAGGGGAGGGGGGCTTGCCTGGTTGCTCTGGCAAGAAGGAGGGTCATCGTCAATGTAGTCGATCACAGGGGTATCGGCAGCGATCTCGAGGTCTACCGAAAAAAGTAACGAAGGGGGAACACAAGAAATAACAGAGCAACCAAACCATCACAAAGCATAACATGGCAATATGCGGTGCTAGGGGTGACCTAACGTTGTAGTAGGTGATACCGACAAGGGGGGAAACATCCGGGAAAGTATTCCCGGTGTTTCGCATTTTCGGACAAGCGGACCGGAGGTGGATTGTTGTATGTTCGCTATGCTAGGGATGTGTGGCATGACACAGTCTTCATTCCTGTGGTCGACATAACTAAAACTCCAGGCGGTTAAACCAAAATCACACACAACAAGGGAGTACCTTGCTCTGATACCAATTGAAAGTGCGTTATATCGACTAGAGGGGGGTGAATATGCAGTTTTTTTCAATTCTTCACTGAGGAATTTGCAGGTGAGGAAATTCCTTAGTGAAGAACTACTTGCAGCGGAATAAGTACTCAAAAGTAAACATAACAGAACACAAGCATAGTCATCATGATGAAATGAAGACAAGCACAGAGTACAGAAAGCGTAAGCACATGATAACACAGGATGAAGACAGAGTGACTGAAGAAATTGAACTGAGGAAATTTAGAAAGTCTTCAATCAAAGTCTTCAAACACAAATATGAGAAAATGAAAGAGTTGAGGAAATAGAACCAGTGAGCTTGGTGAAGACAATGATTTTGTAGACCAGTTCCAACTGCTGTCTCAGTTGTACATCTGGTTGGAGCGGCTACGTATTTAAACCTGAGGACACACAGTCCCAGACACACAGTCCTCACCATATTCTCCTTGAGCTAAGGTCACACAGACCTTGCCCAATCACTCGTGGTAAGTCTTCAGGTGACTTCCGAACCTTCAAAAACTCGGTCACTCAGCGATCCACAATTCCTCTTGGATGCTCTAGACAATGACGCCTAACCATCTGGAAGAAGCACAATCTTCAAAGGTAACAAGCGTCGAATCCACGCAGGATCAATCTCTGTAGTGATGCTCAATCACTTTGGGTTTGTAGGTGTTTGGGTTTGGGTTTTCCTCACCTGATGATTTTCGCTCAAAATCCTCAGAGGATGGGATGCTCTTAAATGACAAGTGTCAGTTTCTCTCAGAGCAACCAACCAGCTAGTGGTTGTAGGGGGCGGCTCTTTATAGCCTAGGGAGCAGCCCGACATGATAAGACATAAATGCCCTTCAATGATATGACCGTTAGGTGGGTAAATATTTTGGGATAGCTGGCACATAGCACAGCAACGGTCGGAATTTTGAGTAGCAAAATCCTCAGGGCTATCATGTTCCTCACTGTGTAGGCAATCCGCACTAGCGAATTCCTAACTCCCCAGTCAGAATAAATTCCTCAGATACCAGAAGAACTTTGTCTCTGTCACTGAAGAATATGACTGAGCTGTATGAGATTTCCAATGCCTTCACTCGAAGGGATTGGTAGGTGTAGGATTTTGAGTTGAGCATCACATGGAAATTTTTCCTTAGTATTTCCTCGACCCCCTTTAACAGTATGGTGTTTCCTATGACTCAAGAAAAAGAAAATGAAACTACGAAAACAAAAGTCTTCATGCTTCATGTTCCTTGAATGAATACCAGGATGGCACCAATTTCTTCACTTTCAAAGTCTTCAGAAAGTCTTCAGAAATTCAAAGTCTTTAGTCGAAGAACTTCATTTTTAGGGGTCGACTTTCTCTATAAATATCAAACTCCTCGTAGTCTTATAGACATGTGTACACTCATAAACACATTAGTCCCTTAACCTATAAGTCTTCAATACACCAAAATCACTAAGGGGCACTAGATGCACTTACAGTTACAAGGTTTGAAGTTGATTCAGACTCAATGCCCCAGCACTGCAGAAGATGGAGAGAAAATGAAGGTCATTCCCTATGCCTCAGCCATAGGTTATATCATGTATGCTATGTTATGTACCAGACCTAATGTGTGCCTTACTATAAGTCTAGCAGGGAGATACCAAAGTAATCCCGGAGTGGATCACTGGACATCGGTCAAGAACATCCTGAAGTACCTGAAAAGGACTAAGGATATGTTTCTCGTTTATGGAGGTGACAAAGAGCTCGTCATAAATGGTTATGTCAATGCTAGCTTTGACACTGACCTGGATGACTCTAAGTCACAAACTAGATACATATTTATATTGAATGGTGGAGCTGTCAGTTGGTTCAGTTCCAAGCAGAGTGTCGTGGCGGGATCTACGTGTGAAGCGGAGTACATAGTGGGAGACTGAAGGAAATATGCCCTAGAGGCAATAATTAAGTTGTTATTTTATATTTCTTTATTCATGATAAATGTCTATTATTCAAGCTAGAATTGTATTGACCGGAAACCTTAATACATGTGTGAATTAAACATAGACAAAACACTAAGTCCCTAGTGAGCCTCTACTTGACTAGCTCGTTGATCAAAGATGGTTAAGGTTTCCTAACCATGGACATGATTTGTCATTTGATAACGGGATCACATCATTAGGAGAATGATGTGATGGACAAGGCCCATCCGTTGGCTTAGCATATTGATCGTTTAGTTTTATTGCTATTGCTTTCTTCATGTCATATACATATTCCTATGACTATGAGATTATGCAACTCCCGGACACCGGAGGAATACTTTGTGTGCTATCAAACGCCACAATGTAATTGGGTGATTATAAAGATGCTCTACAGGTATCTCTGAAGGTGTTTGTTGGGTTGGCATAGACTGAGATTAGGATTTGTCGCTCCGAGTATCGGAGATGTATCTCTGGGCCCTCTCGGTAATGCACATCATAAGAAGCCTTGCAAGCAAAGTGACTAATGAGTTAGTTACAGGATGATGTATTACGGAATGAGTAAAGAGATCTGTCAGTAATGAGATTGAACTAGGTATGAAGATACCGACGATTGAATCTTAGGCAAGTAACATACCGATGGACAAAGGGAACAACGTATGTTGTCATTACGGTTCGACCAATAAAGATCTTTGTAGAATATGTAGGAGCCAATGTGAGCATCCAGTTTCCACTATTGGTTATTGACCGGAGAGGTGTCTCGGTCATGTCTACATAGTTCTTGAAACCGTAGGATCCGCACGCTTAACGTTCAATGACGATTTGTATTATATGAGTTATGTGATTTGGTGACCGAATGTTGTTCGGAGTCCTGGATGAGATTACAGACATGATGAGGAGTCTCGGAATGGTTGGGAGGTGAAGATTGATATATAGGGCGATAGTATTCGTACATCGGAAGTGTTCCGGAGTGTACGGGGTACATATCGTGTGACCGGAAGGGGTTCCGGGCACCCCCGGCAAAAGATTTGGGCCTAATGGGCCAAGAGGGGAAACACAGCAGCCAGCAGGGGCTCCTGCGCCCCCCATATGGGTCGAACCAGAGCCGAAGGAAAGAGGGGAAGAGAGAAGAACGGGGAGGGATTCGGCCTCCCCCTTCCTTTCCTCCTCCCTCCTACTTCCTTCCCCCTCCGGAACTTATGGAAAGGGGGAGGCCGAATTGGGAAGGCGCCCAAGTAGGATTCCTCCTACTTGGGGTGCCCCTTTCTGATCCCCTCCCTCTCCCACCTATATATACATGGGGAGGGGGATCCTATAACACAGAACAACATCTGTTAGCCATGTGCGGCGCCCCCTCCACAGATTACACCCTCGGTCATATTCTCACGGTGCTTAGGCGAAGCCCTACGTGGACAGTTCACCGTCACCGTCACGACGTCATCGTGCTGACGGAACTCATCTACTTCCTCGACACTTTGTTGGATCAAGAGTTCGAGGGACGTCATCGAGCTGAACTTGTGCAGAACTCAGAGGTGCCCGTATGTGTGGTACTTGATTGGCCGGAACGAGAAGAAGTTCAACTACATCAACCGCATTGTGAAACGCTTCCGCTTTTGGTCTACGAGGGTACCTAGACACACTCTCCCCCTCTCATTGCTGTGCATCTCCTAGACAGATCTTGCGTGAGCATAGGAATTTTTTGAAATTGCATGCTTCGTTCCCCAACAGCCCGCTCCATCGCTGGTTAGCGGCTACGAGCAGCCCGCCCAAGCGCAACCCTATGGGGCCTTCCCCATGCCGTAGGTCCCCCTGCCGTGGGACCCCACCCTTCTGGCCGCTGTCAGTGTCAAAACCAGCAGATCCGGGGTAGGGGGTCCCAAACTATGTGTCTGAGGTTGATGGTAATAGGAGACAAGGGACACGAAGTTTTACCCAGGTTCAGGCCCTCTTGATGGAGGTAATACCCTACGCCCTGCTTGATTAATATTGATGAGTATGGGGGTTACAAGAGTTGATTTACCATGAGATCGTAATGGCTAAAACCCTAGAAGTCTAGCCTATATGATTATGATTGCCTCTGCAGACTAAACCCTCCGGTTTATATAGAAAACGGGGGTGCCTAGGGTTATACAAAGTCGGTTACATAAAAACGAAATAGTACATCCGACCGCCTAGCTTGCCTTCCACGTAAAGGAGAGTACTATTCGGACACGGGAGGAAGTCTTCTATCTTGTATCTTCATGGCCCAATAGTCCAGCCCACGTCACACAGGCCGGATGCCCGAGGACCCCTTAATCCAGGACTCCCTCAGTAGTCCCTGAACCATGCTTCAATGACGAGGTGTCCGGCGCGCAGATTGTCTTCGGCATTGCAAGGCGGGTTCCTCCTCCGATCACTTCAAAGTATCTGACTTAAAGAGCTGTATTCGGCCCTCCATTTAATGTCGCACCCATCGGCTTCTGTGCCTCCACACCTTTTGCTTCCACGCGTCGAGCGAATACGAGAGGTCGGGGTATTTTTGCATAACCCCCCTCCGACCACATAAGAAAGGCCTCTATTTAAAGCGGAAAATCCTCAAGAGTCTTGCCAGGGGAAACCATTCGACATGGCTAGCGTCCCTAGTTCCACCTCCCGCCCTCACGGCTCCGAAAAAGGCGATTGGGAGAGATGCTCTGTATCCCACGAGCAGTTGGTTAATCTCCAAACACAGGGATTCCTTCCCCCCGCGGATCTGGTCCCTGTTCGAGCAGGATTGACCTCCTTCACATGCTAAGTTCTAGCGGAAAATTTCCCCAATCCATCTAGGGGGAACGGGTGTGCAACGTATCTTACTTGTTGAGAGGTGTCGGGTTTCCAATCCACCCTTTCCCCCATGAACTCCTGGAGTATTACGGCCTCCAATTGCACAACCTCACGCCGGCCTCTATCCTGCACATCACGGGTTTTGTTGCCCTGTGCGAGCTTTTCCTGGGCTGTGAAGCCCACTTTGATTTGTGGAGGAAGCTACTCTGCATCGTCCCTCGCAACCGAGAAGGGTCGATATTCGAGGTGGGCAGTGCCAAAGTATGGTGCATAGCCGGGACCGGATACCTGTCCGGCACACCCAAGAAGGCGCCCGAAGAATGGCCCTCAGAATGATTTTATACTGAGGACGTCGCTCTCCACGACCCAGTTAGAATGGGCCTTCCCGAATTTTCAAATGCTCCGCTGAAGAAACGTCACATCTGGCGCCCTCGCAGCCTTGAGGAGGAAGATAACGCGGAAGTTCGTCAATTGATGGGCAAGATAAAGACACTTGCCCAGTCCGGGTTATCAATAATCGAGGTGATTGCGAGCTCCATAGTGCGGGGGGTCCAGCCACTCCAATACTGAGGGCTTCCCATGTGGCAATATAATGGGGAGGATGACACCTCACGCTGTGGTCGAAAGGGTCCGGACACCCCCATCGGTTTGGTCAAAATATTGGCCGAACTGTACAAAGGGGAGGAAGAGGAGTTCGCTCGTCTTAAACATCGAGATGGATTTTCCATGTACAATCCTCCGAGCTCGGTGAGCTCTAATCCCACCACTTTACTCAATCTTCTTCCTAAATCACTTTTAATGGACATTAACCCATCTATTTATAACAGGAATGGCAGAAGGTTACCGAGGGGATCCATAACCCCGCCCCACAGCCAGAGGATCACAACTGGGATCTTGACCCCGGATTCGAAGAGGATTCGGACATATTTGTGGAGCTCGAGAAGGGAGTATTCTGCCAGGCGAGCTATGATGGCACAGTTGTGCCAATCGTGGCTGACTATCCCGGCCTCCTTCCTGCCTCACATGTAAGTAATCAAGAGATACCTTCTTCGAAAGAGCTTCCTTATTATGCATCAACCACCGCACTATTTCGTGCTCCAAAGGGGAGGTGCTCGACGCTACAACATGCACCAGAGGCATCTCCGAGGAGAGCGGTGCCCGCGCCGAGCACATCTTCGAAGAGAAAGGCGAATGACAATACGAAAGAACCTTCATCAAAGAGGTATGGTTTTCTTTTTAAATATGCCTCCTCGTCGTCACATCAAATTGTGACATTATCCGCCGCATTTTATCAGGAAGAGCGTCCGCCGGACTATGTCTGGGGATCCTGCCGGTCGTGCCTCCACTAGTCAGGTTCCAGACCCTGCCCTAAGGACGAGTTCTGACACGGGAGTGGTGCTAGACTGTCCTTCCACAGAGGATTCAGATGATATGTCTGTCATGAACTCTGAAGTGGAGAGCGCCATGAATCATCATCGCTGGAGGGTCGCTCTTCGTGACCCCGGCTTTTCAAAGGAGGCATTCAATGCGTTCAGCTCGGCCGATGCATACATCCGAGCTGCTCGGGATGGACTTGCCAGAGCCACAGACCAGCATCTAAAAGATATGCGGGTAAGTGTAGATTTGATAATCATATACCAGTAGCCCCCGAGACTTAAAGCAGTTGATACAACTGATTTAAGGATCATTGTATAGTCAGGCACTTACGGAGAAGAATAGCCTGCTGTCTCAAGAGCTGGAAAAGTGTCAGACCCAGCTAACTGTGGCTACCGCCGAATTGGAAAAATCCAAGGAGGCACCGCCTGATAATGTTTCTCCCCATCAGAAAAAGTATAATCATATACCAGTAATATTAATACAGTTGTGTTTCCGTTGAGAGAATCAGTAGAGCGACTGAGAGAGAAACTGAAGGTCGCCCCGGCTGGTGAACAAGAGGCCAAAAGGCAACATGCGGTAGACGAACGTGTGCTGACTCTAGTCAGGGATGAAAAGAACAAACTGCAGGATTCCAATACCCGGCTGGGCGAAGAACTAAAAGATGTTCGAGCCCAGCTAGCTGACGCTGTCAAGGAGAATAGGAGGCTACAAGGCGGCATATTAAGTATGTTTTTGACCTCACCTTTATGCATTTCAGTGAAGAAATGATCTGACAGATTGATGTCTGCAGGTATGCTAACTCGTCGTCCCAAAGAGGAAATGTCCGGCTCTCAAGTCAACCTTCTGCAAGAGCTGTCCCAATTGCACGAGCGAGCTCGGCAAGCAATGCAGAGCATTGCCAAAGCTTTGTGGTCGTCCGCCTCTCCTCCAGGAAGTATGGGGGAGCTTGTGAAGCTATTCCAGGGAGCTCGGCGGCGCTTCCGATTATGGAAGATATCAGCCTGCCGAGAAGTTGCGCGAGAGGCCTGGGCCATGGTAAAAACACGGTATACCACGATCGATCCGAATCATATGGCCTGGGTCGGACCTAAGGGGTCAGATGGAAAACATATTCCGGTTAGTTTGGTATATGACCAAGTAAAGATAGCCGCCACATATTCCCAACAGGATTGTAAGCTAGACAGCCTGTTAGACGACATAGAGGAAGAAGTTTTGAGTCTAAATGACTATGTACTTCAATTGAAAAATTTCTCCCTAGCTGGATTGTAAAACGATTGTCATGGCAGACCTTTTCTCTTCGACCTCTGGACCCGAAGGCTCGGAGTGTTTCCGAATACCCACTCAGTAATATAAACCGGGGCATGCATGGAAACCAGGCATAGGGGTCATAGTTGCTTGAACAGACAAGTTGTATCCGGCTAGTTATGTTATATTACATTGTAATTGCAAGAAACATCTTCCAGGCAGAATAGTTCTGTTAAGGGTTCCTTTCCCTGGGTGAATATGTGTTAGTATGCATGTCTGAACTGTGATTGAACAAAATCGCAGTGTGAGTGACATCTGGTGGTTCATAGTGTAATGAGTGTAACTCGTCTTTAGTCCATCGACCGAATATTCCCTTAAGAACGCTAGCTTTCGGCTTCACCTGGTCTGAGGTACACGTCTGGATGACCCGGCAATAACAATCGCAGAGGTGCTCCCTTTATGCCCTAGCCGAACAAACGGGAACGTAGGGCATAAGTAGAGGAGCTAGGCAACCCAGCTTGGCCAAAACTTAAGTCATAACGATGCATATAATGGTGAAGAAAAGGTACATGTGCGGAAGAGGACACATGTGTTGAGCTTGATGCTCGGGAAATAATAACAAGCTTCTGTAAAAGAAGCCCCTAGGTATTATGAGTGTATACATTTAAGGATGTGCACATCATAGGTGTGTGGTTTCGCTACACAAGAGCTAAAGGGCTAAACGAAAAAGTTAAACAGAGGAAAAAGAAAATAATGGAAACAAAGGGAGAAGAAGACGAACAAAGAGTCCGGCTCTAGGTGTAGAATCTTCGGAGTCTGGCGGCATTCCACGGGTTCGGCTCTAAGCGGTTGTCCGATGCGCCACGCAGGCGGTACGCTCCTCCATTGAGAACTTCATCTATGATGAAGGGACCCTCCCACTTGGGCTTGAGTTTGTTCTTTTTCTTCTCTGGTAAGCATAGAACAATTTCGCCAACGTTATAAGTCTTGGCCCGCACCTCCCTACTTTGGTATCTGCGAGCCTGCGGTTGATAAAATGTGGAACGGGCTTTTGCAATGTCACACTCCTCTCATCCAGGGCATCTAAGCCATCCTTCCGATCAAGCTCGGCCTCTTTCTCTTCATACATGCGCACTCTAGGTGAGTCATGAATAATGTCGCGGGGCAACACAGCCTCTGCACCGTACACCATGAAGAAAGGTGTATATCCGGTAGTGGGATTGGGCGTGGTCCGGTAGTGGGATTGAGTACGGATTCGAGCTCCTCAACCCGGTGCTTGTCTGATTCTTTCAAAGACCGCACTAGTCTAGGCTTAATGCCACTCATAATAAGACCATTAGCTCGTTCAACTTGACCGTTTGTTTGTGGATGATAGACCGAGGCGTAATCGAGTTTAATGCCCAATTTGGCACATCGGGATTTTACTTCATCGGTTATGAAATTGGATCCATTGTCGGTGATGATGTTGTGTGGGACACCATAACGGTGCACGACACCGGATATAAAGTCTATCACCGGTCCAGCTTCGGCCGTTTTTCACTGGTTTGGCCTCCACATACTTGGTGAATTTGTCTACCATGATTAGCAGATATTTTTTCTTATGGCTCCCTCCTTTAAGGGGTCCCACCATATCAAGCCCCCAGACCGCAAAAGGCCAAATAATGGGGATTCTTTATAGTGCAGTAGGCGGCAAATGGCTTTGATTGGCGAAGAGCTGGCATCCGACAAAACGTTGGACCAAGACCTGGGTGTCTGCTCGGGCCGTCGGCCAGAAGAAACGTGTACGAAAGGCCTTACTTACAAGGGCCCGAGCCGCGGCATGGTGACCGCCGAGGCCAGCATGGATTTCAGCCAGGAGCTGTCGTCCTTCTTCTTCGAAGATACATCTTTGAAGGACTCCGGTAACACTTTTCTTGTAGAGATCTCCGTCGTGGACCTTGTAGGATTTCGAGCGCCGAACAATGCTGCGAGCCTCATTCTGGTCCGTCGGGAGGTCTCGCCTATTAAGGTAGGCCAAGAATGGTTCAGTCCATGGGGCAATTACTGCCATTATTAGATGGGCTGATGGTGTTATTTCGGTGGCTGAGCCCCCGACGATATCGGTATTGTGTTCGGAATTTGGGGGTATAGTCGGATTCGGACTAGTGTTTCCGCACTCATCCTGCCATACCACTGATGGCTGGAGGAGCCTTTCTAAGAAGATGTTAGGCGGGACGGGGTCGCGCTTGGCGCCCAAGCGAGCGAGGACGTCCACCGCTTGATTAGTCTCTCGAGCCAAGTGATGGAACTCGAGTCCCTCGAACCGTGCTAGTATTTTGAGTACGGCGTTACGATAGGTCGCCATCTTCGGGTCCTTGGCATCGAAGTCTCCATTTATCTGGGATATTGCGAGGTTTGAATCCCCGCGCACCTCCAGGCATTGTATGCCCATGGAGGTAGCCATACGAAGACCGTGCAATAAGGCCTCGTTTTCGGCTGCATTGTTGGAGTCTGTGTATAATATTTGGAGTACATACTGGACTGTGTCTCCAGTAGGGGATGTTGAAACGACGCCTGCTCCTAAACCAGCCAGCATTTTAGAGCCATCGTAGTACATGACCCAGTTGGAATATGTGGCGTACTCTTTAGGGAGTTCGACCTCTGTCCATTCAGCGACGAAGTCGGCCAATACTTGGGATTTAATGGCCCGGCGTGGTTTGTATGTGATGTTAAATGGTAGGAGCTCAATAGCCCACTTAGCAATCCGACCCGTAGCGTCGTGGTTATTTATTATGTCATTAAGTGGTACTTCGGAAGCCACCGTAATCGAGCACTCTTGGAAGTAGTGTCGCAGCTTCCAGGATGCCATGAATACCGCATATGCTATCTTTTGGTAATGAGGATGCCGGGATTTGCATGGTGTAAGGATAGTGGATACGTAGTATACCAGTTTCTGGAGTCGGAACTAGTGTCCGTCCTCCTCTCGCCCTACGACGAGCACTGCGCTCACCACCTGGTGCGTTGCGGAGATGTATAATAACATCGGTTCGCCAATGTTTGGCGCGGCCAGGACCGGGTTGCTCGCTAAAAGAGCCTTTATTTCCTCCAGTCCGGCCGTTGCCGCTTCCGTCCACTCGAAGTGGTCGGTATGTCGGAGAAGGCGATAAAGTGGCAATGATTTTTCTCCTAGTCTGGAGATAACGCGGCTGAAAGCTGCCACACATCCGGCTAGTTTTTGGACCTGTTTGAGGTCGGTTGGCGTGGCCAATTGTGAAAAAGCTCGTATTTTGGCTGGATTTGCCTCAATTCCTCTACTGGAAACGATGAAGCCCAACAGCTTTCCGGCGGGAACGCCGAAGACACACTTTTTTGGATTGAGTTTAATGTCATATGTTCGGAGATTGTCGAATGTGCAATGCAAGTCGTCTATTAACGACTCGACGTGTTTAGTTTTGATGATGACGTCATCCACATATGCTTCCATTGTCTTGCTGATTTGGTTCTCCAGGCATGTTTGAATCATGCGTTGGTAGGTGGCGTCGGCGCTTTTAAGCCCAAAGGGCGTAGTGTTAAAGCAGAAAGGCCCGTATGGGGTGATGAATGACATTGCGGCTTGATCGGATTCCTTCATCTTAATTTCATGGTATCTGGAGTATGCGTCGAGGAAACATAGTGAGTCGTGTCCTGCAGTAGCATCAATGATCTGATCGATATGGGAGAGGGGGAAGGGATCCTTAGGGCAAGCTTTATTGAGGTCTTTGAAGACGATGCGCAGGCGCCAGGATTTGTCCTTCTTTGGTACCATCACTAGGTTTGCTAGCCAGTCCGGGTGTTTTATTTCTCTGATGAATCCGGCCTCGATTAACTTGGCTAGCTCCTCCCCCATCGCTTGTCGTTTAGGTTCGGAAAACTGCTGCAGTGTTTGCTTGACCGGCTTATATCCCTTCAATATATTGAGGCTATGTTCGACCAGCTTGCGTGGGATTCCTGGCATATCAGAAGGGTGCCAGGCGAATATATCCCAGTTCTCGCGCAGGAACGTTCATAGTGCGGCGTCAACCGTTGGGTCCAGCTGTGCCCGGATGGAAGCTGTCTTCTTGGGGTCCATCGGGTGGACTTGGAATTTGACTATTTCTTCTGCTGGTTTGAAAGAGGTGGATTTGGGATGCTTATCAAGGATTACGTCCTCCCTATCCACCATGGAGTGTAGTGCGGTTAAATCTTCGGCCGCGAGGGCCTCAAACAGTGCCTCGAGGGCTAGGGATGCTGTTTTGTTTTCGGCACGGAGGGCTATGTCCGGATCACTAGCAAGAGTGATAATACCGTTGGGCCCGGGCATCTTGAGCTTCATATACCCATAATGAGGTATAGCTTGAAACCGTGTGAATGCACCTCGCCCCAACAGGGCATGATATCCACTATTCAAAGGGGCCACTTGGAAGGTTATCTCTTTGGACCGATAGTTCTCTGGCGTGCCGAATACCACATCGAGTGTAATTTCCCCCGGATCGTGCCTCCCGGCTAGGAATGATCCCTCGGAAGGTTGTATTACTATGCTCGATGTGTCTCCTGTCTATTTCCATTTTATTCAGTGTGTCCTCTTAGATGAGGTTTAGTCCGCTGCCACCGTCCATGACCGCTTTAGTGAGTCGAAAGCCGTCCACAATTGGCTTGAGGACCAAGGCGGCTGGTGCTAGGACTGACCGGATTTTTGGTTCGCCACTGGCGTTGAAAGTTATGGCCGTGTCATTCCAAGGATTTATTGTTGTGACTTGGCAGACTTCGGCGAGGTTGCGGAGTGCCCTCTTGCGTCGATTGTTTGAAGCGAAAGTCTCGAAGACTTTCAATACTATGTGGTCGTCGTGTTCTGGGGGGAGTTGCTCCGCGGTGTTTTTGATGAGGATATCCTCGCTGCTCTTGGCCACTTGCCGGAGTATCCAACATGCTCTAAGGCTGTGGGTTGGTATGGTATCCGGTGTTGTATGTATTTTGCATGGCCTATCGAGCCATCCCTCCAGAATGGTTCCGCGTCCCGTGATGGGCTTCGATTTCTTTACTACTGGGTCGGGTGCCCCGCTAGGGTGCATCCTTTTTGCCTGGACGAGGGGTTGAGTGAAACCCGGTGGTTCCCAGCGAGCTACTTGAGCTTTCCAGGCGCTTTCCATTGCGCAGTACTTCTGTACTATGGTTGCCAAGTCAGTGAAGTGTGATACATGACGGCAGTTGATTGCATTGAGGATTCCTTCGTCCATGCAATTATTGTAGAATACTGAGATCGCATCTTCGTCGCGGCAATATTTAATTTTGTCTTTGACAAGGAGGAATCTGGCCCAAAAGTGATGGACTGTTTCCCGAGACTGATGCCGTATGTACATGAGGTCACGCATATCTGGGTGGGTGGGTGGTTTTATATCCGAACCCTGACCCAATTTGGGATCCAGAGTCTGAGGAACTTACGATCTTAATAGTTCAGGCTCTGGGATATCAACCGATTTTTCAGGCCCGCCGTCCGATTCTAGGTCCGGAGGACGGGGCGTGTTGTTCTGCGGACGGGTATCCGGCTCTTCGAGCTCAGAAATCCGAACATAGTTCGTCCTTAATATAGAGGAAGAGTTGTTGATTTGCTCCTCTACTACCGCTATCTGATGGGTGATCGGCGGAGATTTGATTTCTCTCTGATCGGGTTTAAGCCCAATCTGATCGTTGTCCATAGCGACCCCCAAGGCGGCGATGCGGTCGAGGAGCTCGTTTAAAGATGACAACTCTGTCGGATCCATCCATTTGGAGTATTCAGGGTCAACACAAAGGCGATTTTTGATGACCCGAGAAGTCATCGTTGGCTTAATGGTCGGACGGGCGGTCATGGTAAAGCCACCCAGCCGGAGGGTTTGGCCTGAGGCTAGGGCTCCTCCGGAGGTGATACTGTCTTTGATAACAAGGCGAGCCATCAACCCTGTCTTCGATGTCACAGAGGAACTCTCAATGAAAGCACCAATGTCGGTGTCAAAACCGACAGATCTCGGGTAGGTTGATGGTAACAGGAGACAAGGGACACGAAGTTTCACCCAGGTTCGGGCCCTCTTGATGAAGGTAATACCCTATGTCCTGCTTGATTAATATTGATGAGTTCGGGGGTCACAAGAGTTGATCTACCACGAGATCGTAATGGCTAAAACCCTAGAAGTCTAGCCTATATGATTATGATTGCCTCTACGGACTAAACCCTCCGGTTTATATAGACACCGGGGGTGCCTATGGTTATACAAAGTCGGTTACATAGAAAGGAAATAGTACATCCGGCCACCTAGCTTGCCTTCCATGTAGAGGAGAGTCCTATCCGGACACGGGAGGAAGTCTTCTATCTTGTATCTTCATGGTCCAATAGTCTGGCCCACGTCACACAGGTCGGGGACCCCTTAATCCAGGACTCCCTCAGCCGCCTTGCACTCTGCACCGTCATTGAGCAACTACGATGGTGGAGGCGATGGGTACATGGACTCGGGTGCCACCGCTCATATGACGTCTCATCCCGGTAACCTAACCTCCTCCACTTCCGTTCACACTCCGACACTCATATCACCGTTGGTAACAGTTCCTCTTTACCCATTACACATGTTGGCCGCACTAATTTCCCTTCTACATCCATGCCTATCACTATGTCTAACGTTCTTGTTTCACCTGACTTAGTAACGAACCTTCTTTCGGTTCGTCGTCTTGCTCGTGAGGATCTGATTACCATTGAATTTGACGATGTTGGTTTTTCTGTGAAGGACGCCCGTACCGGGATGGTACTTCACCGATGTGACAGTCACGATGAGCTCTATCCTGTGCATGCCGACGCCACCACCTCCACTCCAGTCGCTCTTACCGTGGTATTGACCAATGGCATGCTCGCTTGGGCCATCCCAACCCTACCGTTTTACGTCAAATTCTTAAGAGTTTATCATTCTCATGTAATAAGATCGACGATCATACTTGTGAGGCTTGTCGTCTAGGCAAGCATGTTCGTCTTCCTTTTAGTGGATCTACGACTATTTCCACTTTTCCGTTTCCATTACTTCATAGTGATGTTTGGACATCTCCTGCTGCAAGCAACACCGGCTACCTATACTATTTGGTGATTTTAGATGATTATTCTCATTATATGTGGACTTTTCCCCTTCGTCGCAAATCCGATGACTTAGCCACACTCACGGCCTATTATTCTTATGTCACCACACAGTTCGGTCGCCCCATTCTTGCACTACAAACTGATAATGGAAATGAGTTTTATAATGTCGCTGTTCGAGATTTTCTCACTTCTCACGGCACCATCTTCCACCTAACCCGCCCTTACACGTCCCAGCAGAACGGTCGCATTGAGTGCATTTTTCGCACTCTTAATGACTGCGTTCGTACGTTACTCTTCCACTATAACTTACCTCCCAGGTTTTGGCCTGATGCTCTCGCCACCGTCACCCTCCTCCTTAACATGCACCCATGTTGTCCTCATTGGAACTACCCCCTCACCACCTTCTCTTTGGTGCGCCCCCGTCCTATGACGGTCTTCGCATCTTCGGGTGCCTCTACTACCCCAACACTGCGTCCACCACCCCCGATTAACTGGCACCACGATCACTTCCGTGTATCTTCCTTGGCTATCCCTCCAACACCGAAGGTTACTGGTGTTATGATCCAGTCTCTCACCGCGTGCACACCTCACGACACATGTACTTTGATGAGTTGGTGTTTCCATTTCACCAGGTACCTTCGTGTGCAGCACCTTCGACGGCGTCCCCGGCGCCTCCTGCCTGGTGCGAGTCTCGGTCACCCCTCCAGTCCGGCGGCTCCCACCTGCACCTGTTCCCGCGACTCCCTCCCCCGAGGTCGAATTGGACCAAGCCTCGGGTGCCTCTGTCGGAACCCCTCCGGCTTTGGACGCCCCCTCGGTACATGTAAGTGCATCTAGTGCCCCTTAGTGATTTTGGTGTATTGAAGACTTATAGGTTAAGGGACTAATGCGTTTGTGAGTGTACACAGGTCTATAAGTCTATGAGGAGTTTGATATTTACAGAGAAAGTCGACCCCTAAAAATGCAGTTCTTCGACTGAAGACTTTGGATTTCTGAAGACTTTGAAAGTGAAGAAATTGGTGTCACTTTGAAGACTTGGTATTCATTCGAGGAACATGAAGCGTGAAGACTTTTGTTTTCATAGTCTCATTTTCTCTTTCTTGACTCATAGGAAACACCATACTGTTAAACGGGGTCGAGGAAATACTAAGGAATAATTTCCATGTGATGCTCAACTCAAAATCCTACACCTACCAATCCCTTCGAGTGAAGCCATTGGAAATCTCATACAGTCCAGTCATATTCTTCAGCGACAGAGACTAAGTTCTTCTGGTCTCTGAGGAATTTGTTCTGACTGAGGAGTTAGGAATTTGCCAGTGCGGATTTCCTACACAGTGAGGAACATGATAGCCCTGAGGATTTTGCTACTCAAAATTTCGACCGTTCCTGTGCTATGCGCCAGCTGTCCCAAAATATCTATCCACCTAACGGTCATATCATTGAAGGGCATTTATGTCTTATCATGTCAGGCTACTCCCTAGGCTATAAATAGCCGCCCCCTACAACCACTAGCTGGTTGGCTGCTCTGAGAGAAACTGACACTTGTCATTTGAGAGCAATCCATCCTCTGAGGACTTTGAGCGAAAATCATCAAGTGAGGAAAAACCCAAAACCCAAACACCTACAAACCCCAAGTGATTGTGCATCACTGAAGAGATTGATCCTGCGTGGATTCGACGCTTGTTACCTTTGAAGACTTTGCTTCTTTCAGACGGTTAGGCGTCATGGTCTAGAGCATCCAAGAGGGATTGTGGATCGCCCACTGACCAAGTTTGTGAAGGTTCGGAAGTCGCCTGAAGACTTACGACGAGTGATTGAACGAGGTCTGTGTGACCTTAGTTCAAGGAGAATACGGTGAGGATTGGGTGTCCTGAGCTGCGTGCTCAGGACTGGGTGTCCGGGACTGTGTGTCCTCGAGTTTAAATACTCAGCCACTCCAACCAGACGTACAACTGAGACAGCGGTTGGAACTGGTCTACCAAATCATTGTCTTCACCAAGCTTACTGGTTCTATTCCCTCAACTCGTTCATTTCCTCATAACTGTGTTGTCTGTTTGTTCATATATGTATTTGAAGACTTTGACCGAAGACTTTCTCACCTCAGTTCAATTTCTTCAGTCTGTTTGTCTTCATCCTGTGTTATCCTGTGCTTACGCTTCCTGTACTCTGTGACTGTCTTCATTTCATTATGATGACTATGCTTGTATTCTATTATGTTTACGTTTGAGTACTTATTCCGCTGCTAGTAGTTCTTCATAAAGGAATTTCCTCACCAGCAAATTCCTCAGTGAAGAATTTCATAAAAATCGCCTATTCACCCCCCTCTAGTCGATATAACGCACTTTCAATTGGTATCAGAGCAAGGTACTCCCTTGTTCTGTGTGATTTTGGTTTAACCGCCTGGAGTTTTAGTTATGTCGACCGCAGGTATGACGAAAGTGACATGCCCCATCTTTGACGGTCACGAGTATCCCAAGTGGAAGGCCATGATGAAGAAACGCCTCATGGCGATGAACATCGAGCTATGGACCGTCACTGAGATTGGTCTGACCGATCTGTGCAAGATGGCGGAAGCTGATGACATTCGCAAGTACACTCTTCTCAACCTCACGGATAAGGATGTCATCTACTCTAGTCTGTCTCAAAATTAGTTCAGGAATATCATGCATCTCGATCATGCGAAGCTCATCTGGGACCGTCTCTCTGAGGTCTATGAAGGTCATCGAACCTGTCATGATCCTTGGTTTGAGGACTTCAAGGAATCTCTCAAAGCGATGACATTCGAACCAGAATCATCATCTTCTGCATCATGCCTTATGGCAAAAGATGTTGAGGTAACTGAATGCTACCTATCCGAGTCTAGTGATGATGAATCTGGTGATGAATTTGGACCCAGCTATGTCAAACTTGCTTCCCTTGCCACTAAACAACAAAGAGCTTTGGAAAAAGTTCACTATATGCTAAACAAGAGCGATGATATGTTGGGTGAAGAAATGGATCAGTCAAAAGCTTTGGCTGAAAGTCTTCAGAGACTTCATACTAAGTATTAAACCCTTCAAGATCAACATAACACTCTCTTATCTGATCATGAGAAGCTTTCTTATGAATTTCTTCAAAGAAAGCAAGACCTTGAGAAGCTAAGAGTGAGTTATGAAGATCTTCAGAAGGAGCACGATTCATTACTTGCTCAACAAATCAGCGCTTCTCAGGAAGAATTTGTACCTCCATGCTTGAAGTGCATTGAACATGAATCTGCTAATTCTTCACCTGAATGTTGAAATGCTACTAATGTTTCAAATTCTTCACTTGCCTCTGCTATCACTAATTCCTCATTTGAGGACATTGCTAGTATCACTGATGATGCAGGGTTGAAGGAATTGTACATGACAGGCATGTAGAAAAGCCTCAAAGGGCATCAGACTCTTTGTGATGTGCTTAAAAAGCATATCCTCAACAGGAACCCTAGGAAAGAGGGTATTGCCTTTGAGAGGAAACTCAACGCTGATGGTACATATTGGAAGCCTGAGCAGTACCCCAAAACTACATGGGTTGCTGCAAAGGGACCTCCAGTTGATCCATCTAACTTATCTGGATATGCATGTGAATCTCCTCATTCTGATGATGAGTCATTTGACTCCAACTACAAATTGTTCAAAAATCAGAATGGTGAAGTATTTTCTAGATATGTTGGCACTAACTTCAGGAATGGTCCCCCTATGAAGAGAATCTGGGTTCCCAAAAGATGCCTTGAAAATCTTTAGGTGAATGTCATCATGACGCCACCTGTGAAGAATAGGAACCCCAGATCAAATTTTTCATATGGACCAGATTCTTCATATGGATCCAAGTCCTCATACGGACCAAACTCCTCACATGGATCAAATTCCTCAAAAGGATCAAAGTCCTCATATGAACATCATCGTGCTAACCCGTCTGTTTCGCAGGGAAGATCTAAGGAGTATGGATATGTGCATTATTCTTCAAATTATTATGTCCATAAGTCCTCGAAGAATTTCTCTGCTTACTCTAACCCCTCTTATGTGAAACGAAATGGACTGGCTTCTATGCCATCCTTCTCGTATGGAGCTTGCAGAATGATGAACTCTTTGCCACCCCTTCAGATGTGGGTGGTGAAGAAAAAGAACTAATCTCTTCTGCAGGGTCAGGTCTCCAGACGTACGTAATCGTCTGAAGAATTTGCTGGAGACCTGAGCATGCCTGATAGGACGCAGGCTAATCATGAAGAAATGAACTTTCATTTCACACGTCCTCACACTACTTTATTTGTTCTTCTGCTTGATGAAATTGATCTGATGAATTGATGTCATATTCTTCACTGATGAAGTATATGAGTTTGTAAGCTGCACTAATTCATCTGCAGGATGATCAACCCAAAGCCACTGAGTGGGTCCTCGATAGTGGATGTACAAATCACATGACTGGTGACAAGAAACTATTAATGGATGCTCCATTATCTCCGTCGCATCTGAAGCATATCATCTTTGCTGACAAAAGGCAAAAGTTGGGTATTGGGTCTAGGTAAGGTTGCAATCACAAAGGATCGACACATGGACAAAGTCATGCTTGTTGAGTCCCTAGGATACAACCTTATGTCTGTCTCAATGCTTTGTGATCTTGATATGGTAGTTGTCTTTGGCAAGTACCATTGTGTTGTGGTTATGGAAGTTGACAATTCCAAAGTCTTCGAAGGCTTTAGGAGAGGAGACCTGTATATTGTTGATTTCTCTACAGGACCACAACCAGCCGTGTGTCTACTTGCAAAAGCTTCAGAAGGCTGGCTCTGGCATCGACGACTTGGTCATGCAGGCATGAGGAATTTGCACACGCTTGCAAAGAAGAAGCATGTCATTGGCATCGAGAATGTTAAATTCCTCAAGGATCAACTATGCGGAGCCTGTGAAGCTAGGAAGATGATAAGGCCAAGCATCCAGTGAAGACTATCATGACCACCACTCACCCATTTGAATTGCTTCACATGGATCTCTTTGGTCCTAATCATTATTCTGCTATTTCAAATGAAGCATCTCAATATGGCTTTGTTATTGTTGATGATTACTCTCATTACACATGGGTACACCTTGTTACTTACAAACATGAAGTGCAGGAAGTTTTCAAACGATTTTCCTCGAGGGCTTCAACCAACTTTGGTGTGAAGACCAAGCACATCAGAAGTGACAATGGCACTGAGTTCAAGAATTCTGGTCTCGATGACTATCTTGATGAACTTAGTATTACTCATGAGTTATCTGCTCCTTATACTCCTCAGCAGAATGGTGTTGTGGAGCGCAAGAACAGGACTCTTGCAGAGATGGCTCGTACTATGCTTGATGAATACAAAATGCCTCGTTGTTTTTGGACTGAGGCAATTGATACTGCATGCCACATCATCAACAGAGTATGTCTTCACAAATTCTTCAAGAAGACTGCCTATGAACTCCTGACTGATAAGAATCCCAATGTAAGTTATTTCAAAGTCTTCGGTGCTAAATGTTGGATTAGAGATCCTCATCACAACTCAAAATTTGCACCGAAAGCACATGAAGGTTTTATGCTTGGTTACGGAAAGGACTCGCACACCTATAGAGTCTTCAACAACGTTCTTCACAAGGTTGTTGAAACTGTAGATGTGCGGTTTGATGAAACTAATGGCTCGCAAAGAGAGCACCTACCTACTGTGATAGATGAACCAGCACCTGAGGAAACGATCAAGTTCAAGGCTACTGAGGATGTCATTCCTACTTAAGAATCTGCTGAAGAATTCATTCCAGAACATGAAGAACGTCAAGCTAATGCACCTGAAGAAAATACTAAAGAAAATGGTGCTGAAGAGAATGCTGATCAAATTCTTCAATGACAACCAGCTCATCCTCGCATTGCAAAAGAAGTGCAAGTTGAAAAGATCATCAATGACATCAAAGCGCCAGGTCCTCTCACACGCTCAAAAGGTTCACATTTATCTAACTTTTGTGGGCACTATGCTTTTGTCTCTATTACAGAGCCCACTAAGGTAGATGAAGCATTTCTGGAGCCTGAGTGGATTCAGGCCATGCAAGAAGAATTACATTAGTTCGAGCTCAACAATGTCTGGGAACTGGTCAAACGCCCAGATCCTCGCAAGCACAATATCATTGGCACAAAGTGGATCTACCGCAACAAGCAAGATGAAAATGGCCTTGTTGTGAGGAATAAGGCACGGCTTGTAGCTCAAGGCTACACACAGGTTGAAGGAATTGATTTCGATGAAACTTTTGCACCTGTTTCTAGACTTGAGGCTATTCGCATATTACTTGCTTATGCTAACCATCATGATATCACCTTATATCAAATGGATGTGAAAAGTGCATTCCTCAATGGTAAGCTTGAGGAAGAAGTATATGTGGCTCAAACCCCAGGTTTTGAAGATCCAAAGAATCCTGACAAAGTCTTAAGACTCAACAAGGCCCTCTATGGCCTCAAGCAGGCCCCACGGGCGTGGTATGATACCTTGAAGGAATTCCTCATGAAGAAAGGCTTCAAACCCGGTTCACTCGACCCTACTCTTTTCACTAAATCTTATGATGGTGAATTGTTTGTGTGCCAAATATATGTTGATGATATTATCTTTGGCTGTACTGACCAATGTTATAGTGATGAATTTGCCTATATGATGAGTGAAGAATATCAAATGTCTATGATGGGAGAGTTGAAATTCTTCTTAGGTCTTCAAATTCATCAACAACGCAATGGCATATTCATATCTCAGGAGAAATACCTCAAGCATGTACTGAGGAAATTCGGCATGCAAGATTGCAAAGGCATCAAAATTCCTATGCCCACAAATGGCCATCTGTGCACTGATGAAAATTGTATTGACTTCGATCATAAGGTATACCGCTCCATGATTGGTTCTTTATTGTACTTATGTGCATCTAGGCCAGATATAATGCTTAGTGTTTGCATGTGTGCCCGATTTCAAGCTGCACCGAAGGAATCACACCATAAGGTTGTGAAACATATTCTTCAATATCTAGCTCACACACCAACACTTGGATTATGGTACCCCAAGAGCTTGGTTTTTGATCTCATTGGATATTCTAACTCTAACTATGCTGGTGATCTTGTGGACCGCAAGTCAACCTTTGGTACATGTCATTTCCTCAGACGATCTTTGGTCTGTTGGTCCTCGAAGAAACAGAACTTCGTATCACTATCTACTGCTGAAGCTGAGTACATTGCCGCTGGTTCTTGCTGTGCTCAATTGCTATGGATGAAGCAAACACTCAAGGACTACGGCGTCAACATGAAGAATGTGCCTCTCTTCTGTGACAATGAGAGTGCCATCAAAATTGCTCACAACCCAGTTCAGCACTCGAAGACAAAGCACATTCAGATTCGTCATCATTTTCTTCGTGATCATGTGTTGAAGGGAGACATTTCTATTGAGCATGTGAAGACTGAAGAACAGCTCGCCGATATCTTCACAAAGCCCTTGGATGAGAAGAGATTTAGCAAGTTGCGGTGTAAGCTAAATATCCTAGAATCTTCGAATGTTCTTTGAAAAGGACACTCATCCTAACACTTATGCAAAATTGATGACTTAGATGTGAAACACATGAAGAAACGTTTTTCTTCAATCAATGAAGAATAACACTCTTAGTGTGAAGAAATTAACGAAGAATTTGATTCTCAGAACCCTACGATAATTGTACGCGGTGTCTGAAATCATCATTCTTATACGGTGGGTCATGCCACCACCAAAAGTTGAAATTCATCAATTGATCATATTATTCAACTTTTCATTGTCCTCACTGTTTCCGTCGTTTTTCTTCATTGGCTATATATATATATATAAGTTTATGTCCTCTACAGCATTCACTTATTGCTAATTCTTCAAGTTGGTTTCTCTGCTAAGTGAATGTCATCGGACCCTTCCCCTCTATGCTATACTCAACCCAATTTGTTCACAAATTCTTCATGTGCGTTCTATTTGAAACTCGTTCAAAATCTTCACTGTGTCCTTGTCAGCTGAAGAAATTGCGAACGGAACTTTAAAACCTATCTTATCTAAATTTTTCAGCTTTGCCGCTCAAACCGTTCTGCATCCCACGATACACTTATCCATTCACCCACGATCACACATGATCTCCACCTCTCAGTACGTGGGTGACACATGTCATGCGAATGAGAAGGGTCAGGGGCACGTTCGTCCAATTTCTTTGGGTGAGCAGTTTTTCATTGTGGCTATAAATACCCCTCCTTCCCTTCCTCACTTCTTTTACTCCGCTCGATCTCTCTCTCCAGCTCGAGCTTCTCAAACCCTAGCGTCGCTGCTACTTCATCGTCGCCGGTGAGGAAGAGCTTCACTGCCTCGACCTCGTCGCCGACGTACTCGCGCCGACCACGGAAATATTCACTCCGCCGCCACCGTAGCTGTCCTCCTCCACCGAGTTAGGGCGTGGAAGATCTACACAGACGAACTTCACCTCTCCTCTTCACTGTTCATCGTGTTCTTCATCCAGGGTAATTAAAAGTCACTTTTACTGCCCTCATTGATTCAAATGATTATCTACAAAATCTTCAAAGGTGTTTTTCTTCATATCTTCACACACTAAAACACCTCACAAGTTATTTGTTCTTGATTCGTTTCTCTAAGCATCATTTTTCTTCAAGATTCCTCAATTGTGTGGATCTTCGATCTATACAACTCTCGAACCTAAGACAAAAGAATGCTTAGTGAAATTCTTCAAGACTCATCTGGTCAAATTTCTCAAACTTGTTCCTTTTGAAAAACCTTCTGAGAACGCATATGACCTCTCCAAATTCCTCGCAACTATACTCTGTTCACAGGTACTCATGTCAGCTACTGAATCACTAGGTTCTCATCAAATTAACCCATTTGCAGTGTTCCTCGAAGAAAAGTTGCATACTTCTTTAGAGAATTCAACTATCCAAATTCCTCAACTGAAGAAAATGGTTGACGGTAAGAAGCCATAGAAAGGAGGAAAGAGGGCTGAAGTCAACACATCGTTTGAGATCCTTGATGAAATATATGCTGGGTACTGCACATCTACTAAGGAAACCAAGAATGAGCTCAAAGTGCGCATTCAGAAGATAGAGAGGAGATGGGCTAGAGAGTGGAGGGAGTACAGATATGTCACTCCCGAGTATATGAAGAAATTCGCACTCAATCCTCCATGCCCAAGACCTCCATTGGCACCTGGCCAAATAGCTGATCCCACCAGCCTCAAGCGCGGTGAGGACTATCCTGACGCATGGGCCAAGCGCCAAGCCAAGTTGGCTAAGCAAGCCAGAGAAGTAGTGAGGAAATTCAATGAAGACTCTGCTGTTGTTGCCTCTGCTGTCAAGCCAAAGAAGGCTATGTCAAAGAAGCCTGTGCGCAAGCCAAGTGCTTCACCAACAATGCCCTCAAGGCCAAGTTCCTCAGCAATGCCCACACGGCCAGAATCCTCAAAGCCCTCACGGCCAATTCCTCATGCTACTCCTGCTCCCTCAAAATCCTCAGCTCCTCCAAAGTCCTCGGCTGTTCCGACAAAGTCCTCAGCACCTGTGCATCTTGCCTCGTGCCAAAGGACGGCAGGCATATCTATTGCCTTAGGTGTCTCAGTAAGTTCCTCAGCTGCACCAAGTTCCTCAGCTGGCCCCTCACTGCTGAAGACTAAGTCAACTGCTGGACGCGGTCCTCGACCAAGTCCTCAAAAGAAGCAAGTCGCTTTCCAAGTGTCATCTGATGAAGACGAAGCTGATGATGATGAACTTGCAGAAATCATCATAGATAGGCAAGTCAGGGCCGCTAGAGCCAAGGGAACAATGTGCCACTGCTTTTGGATCCCAAGTTGATCCTCGAATACATTGATGTTTGGCACAAGGACCCCAACACTCCCATGCCTGATTTCAAGCTGACTCCTGGTCAAAGTCACATGCCGACTCACTTCATACAAGAAGAGAAGTGGAAATTCGAACAGGGGAGGAGAGTGAGGAAAGCGCAGTACAAGAAAGAGCGCTTTCTGAAGCAAAACGTTCTGAAGCTTTCACCTGAAGAACTAGTTGCTCTCCAATCTGAAATCAAGAAACTAAGTGATGAATTTGATCGCTATTATGCTGACTGGCTGGGAGCCAAAGTCAGATTTGTAAAGATCACAGAACAGTTCACCTCCACTATTGCAGCCCCAACGCAATAGGAAATTCCTCAAGGTGAAGCATCTGCTCAGCCTACTGAAGAAAATGCCAGCACCGCTGATGACAATCAGGCTGCTGAAGAACACGTGAGTTCCAGGGCTGATGACTGCATTCCAGCCGCTGAAGAAATTGCCAGGGCACCCACTAGTAGTGAGCCTGAAGAAAATGAAGAAATTCAACCAGATTCCTCTGCTCCTCCTGCGCCTACACCAACTCCAATCTTTCCATCTGCATCAGATGTGAAGAAGACCAAGGCTGCGGAGTGTGCAGCAGTGAAGAAAAGGAAAGCATCAGCTGCTTCAGATTCTTCAGCTCCGATGAAGATGAAGCCTATGACAAGTTCCTTTGCTAATCCCATTGATGTTGTTCCTATCTCAACCAGGCCTTCAAAGGACCTTGTTCCTTTTGGCGAAGAATATGAGATCCCTAGCGGATCTGATTAAGAAAATCATCCCGCTGCTTCGTCAGAGCAGATTGATGAAGAAATTGAAGTGGATACGATCCCTTCAACACATGTCATCTCCTCGCCCATGCCTCAGTTCACAGCTGAAGAGGCTGGCGTTGAAGAAATGGAAGATGAAGATGTGGACGTTGGCTGCTCCACACCCGTAATCAGTGATGAATTCTGGGAAACTCAGCATCCAAACTCTCCAATGTTCACACCGTTGCAGCAAATACCTCAGTCGCCTGCACCAACTATTCAAATGGGCTCTAAAGAAACTCACCCCACTTCATCTGTACATGAGGAAATTCCAGCCACTAGTGCTGAAGAAAATGTTGCTGCTGAACATCTGAAGACGCAGACTGCCACTGAAGAGGAACCAGAAATTCCTCAGCCTAAAGAACCTGAGATTGCGATTCCTGAGGTCATGATGCAACTCACTGACAATCCTCTGCCGAAGCCAAAGGATCCATTCTCACGCAAGCAAAAGTTCAAGGATGATGATTTCTTCGGCGAGCATGTATTCTTCGAAGATTACAACCCATACAACTCTGCTTGCATTAGGAAGAGGCGTTTCTGGACTGCTAGTCAAGATAATTTCTATTCCTCAGTGTTGTTCAACAAAGAGAAGATCTTCTACCATGAGCATATCCCTCATGTGGATATGGAATCTCTGCCGTGCTTCGCACCAGTCCTTAGTGTTCTTCACGACGCTGGACTGTTAAACTTTTGCTTTGACATCTGCGATTGGAATGAAGAACTGATTCTTCTATTCTATGCAACGCTGCACATCATAGAAGATTCTGAAGATGTGAATTCATGGGTGCTGGGCTGGATGTCTGAAAACACTCACTACACTACACCAGCCTTTGAATTGCTTCGTGCCTTACCACTCAGTCCACCCCTTGAAGATGCTCGTTGCATCTACAGTGAACCTAAGCTTACAAATCACTACATGCAGATTCTGATGAAACCTTTGAAGCCAGGTCAGGCACCAAGAACCAAATTCCTCGTGAAGAAATTGCTTTATGTGCCCAGAACTGTCTATCGTATTCTTACGAGGACAATGAGTCCTATCAAAGGCCATGACTCATCTGATGAGGAAATTGTTGGCATCATGAAGAATCTGGTATTCAACATCGTTCATGGCATTCCTGTCAATTATCATGATTTCTTCATGAGGACTCTGGCAAATGTTGCACTGTCTCCGTTTGAGCTGAAGCCTTATGCACCTTGGATTATGTGATTCCTCAGGACAAGGTCTTCACTCAACTACAAAGCTGATTTTCAGAATCACCTCAGCTACTTGCCCCCGATTGAAGTCCTCAAGCAGACTTATTCCTCAGTTGATGGAAAGGTCAAGGCACCAGCTGTTATTGATGAAGGCATTCGTCCATTGGATGGTCAATTTCGCAAAACTGCTTCGTATTCCACCAATGATGACTCTGCCACACATGACTCTGCCAATGCACCCAAGTCCACTCCTCAAGCCACTGCTCCGCGCGTGATGACTGACCGTGAACTTCTGCTTAGTCTTCACCAGAAGGTGGATCGAAATCACAAATGGGTTAAGCGTCAGTTTGGTTCATTTCTTCACAACACGACTGCTACACACAATGCAGTGAAGAAAAACCATTACTACCTCCATCAAGTCTTCGGTCGCACCTGGGCAATTCTGTCACATCTGTATGGTGAAGAAGATCTGAAGAAAATGGGTCTCAATGAAGATTTTGACTGGTGTGCACCTCCACCGCAGAAATTCAAGAAGGTCAATGTTCCTTCTCTGGTGGCCAGCTCATATTCTTCATTGTGCGACACTGATGAAAATGAAGACTTGGACGACACTGCGGCAGGCCCTACTACAACAAACGACCCCATCAACGCTGGCGCTCCTTCATCAACTTGATATTCTTCAGGGGCGTTGGTCCTCATATTCGATCCTTTTGGTCATTTCATGACAAAGGGGGAGAATTTTGAGTTAGTCTTCAAGCGGGTCTTTCTATATGGGCGTTTTTTTTCAAGTTGCAACTCTCGTTCTTCTGAGACTTTTATTGGATCGAGTTGTAAACTTAAACCCGATGGTGCTCTGATACTCTTAATACGTTTTTCTGCATGCTTATTCCTTGTTAATATTATTGCACGCATGCTGAATTACATCAGTCACCATATTTCATCTTGCATTTCAAATTCTTCACTGTTATATGTCAAATGCGTGTATGAATTACAAGATATAGGGGGAGATCTCCATGATTCAACTCTTCAAGTGTGCATTGCTTCAAAAGCAAATTCCTCACTATGCACATCTTCAGGGGGAGTTCTTCTATATCTTGCAATCAAATTCCTTAATATCAGTATTTACACTTCATATGTTTATCCCCGTTGAAAACTTAACCTATATTGTCATCAATCACCAAAAAGGGGAGATTGTAAGTGCATCTAGTGCCCCTTAGTGATTTTGGTGTATTGAAGACTTATAGGTTAAGGGACTAATGCGTTTGTGAGTGTACACAGGTCTATAAGTCTATGAGGAGTTTGATATTTACAGAGAAAGTCGACCCCTAAAAATGAAGTTCTTCGATTAAAGACTTTGGATTTCTGAAGACTTTGAAAGTGAAGAAATTGGTGTGACTTTGAAGACTTGGTATTCATTCGAGGAACATGAAGCGTGAAGACTTTTGTTTTCGTAGTCTCATTTTCTCTTTCTTGTGTCATAGGAAACACCGTGCTGTTAAAGGGGGTCGAGGAAATACTAAGGAACAATTTCCATGTGATGCTCAACTCAAAATCCTACACCTACCAATCCCTTCGAGTGAAGCCATTGGAAATCTCATACAATCCAGTCATATTCTTCAGCGACAGAGACAAAGTTCTTCTGGTCTCTGAGGAATTTGTTTTGACTGGGGAGTTAGGAATTCGCCAGTGTGGATTTCCTACACAGTGAGGAACATGATAGCCCTGAGGATTTTGCTACTCAAAATTCCGACCGTTGCTGTGCTATGCGCCAGCTGTCCCAAAATATCTATCCACCTAACAGTCATATCATTGAAGGGCATTTATGTCTTATCATGTCGGGCTGCTCCCTAGGCTATAAATAGCCGCCCCCTACAACCACTAGCTGGTTGGCTGCTCCAAGAGAAACTGACACTTGTCATTTGAGAGCAACCTATCCTTTGAGGACTTTGAGCGAAAGTCATCAAGTGAGGAAAAACCCAAACACCTACAAACCCCAAGTGATTGAGCATCACTGAAGAGATTGATCCTGCGTGGATCCGACGCTTGTTACCTTTGAAGACTTTGCTTCTTCCAGATGGTTAGGCGTCATGGTATAGAGAATCCAAGAGGGATTGTGGATCGCCGACTGACCAAGTTTGTGAAGGTTTGGAAGTCGCCTGAAGACTTACCACGAGTGATTGAACAAGGTCTGTGTGACCTTAGTTCAAGGAGAATACGGTGAGGACTGGGTGTCCTGAGCTGCATGCTCAGGACTGGGTGTCCGGGACTGTGTGTCCTCGAGTTAAATACTCAGCCGCTCCAACCAGACATACAACTGAGACAACAGTTGGAACTGGTCTACCAAATCGTTGTCTTCACCAAGCTTACTGGCTCTATTCCCTCAACTCGTTCATTTCCTCATAACTGTGTTGTGTGTTTGTTCATATCTGTGTTTGAAGACTTTGACTGAAGACTTTCTGACCTCAGTTCAATTTCTTCAGTCTGTTTGTCTTTATCCTGTGTTATCCCGTGCTTACGCTTCCTGTACTCTGTGCTTGTCTTCATTTCATTATGATGACTATGCTTGTATTCTGTTATGTTTACGTTTGAGTACTTATTCCGCTGCTAGTAGTTCTTCATAAAGGAATTTCCTCACCAGCAAATTCCTCAGTGAAGAATTTCATAAAAATCGCCTATTCACCCCCCTCTAGTCGATATAACGCACTTTCAGTACATGCAGCCGAGGCAGACGCGGCGACCACCGCCTCTGATGGCGCCGCCCCCTGTGTTGCTGGCTCACCCGCTAGCACTCCTGCGACGGGCTCGACTCCATCATCGCCCGTCGCCGAGCTCGCCCCTGTAGCTGCTCCACCTCTCGGTGTGATGACCCGTTCTCGGGCTGGTGTGCACTGGCCGAGCATGCGCTATACTTCAGATGAGTACGTGTGTGCTTCCTCGACATCGACACCATCACCCATACCCTCCTCCACCCGCGTCGCACTTTGGGATCTTCATTAGCTCGCGGCGATGTGGGAGGAGTTCAATGCATTGCAGCACAACCGCATGTGGCATCTTGTTCCGCGACCCCCTCATGCCAACGTCCTCACCGGCAAGTGGGTGTTTTGCCACAAGACACGCTCGGACAGTTCTCTTGAGCGCTACAAGGCTCGTTGGGTGGTTCGTTGATTTCGGCAACGCGCGGGCATGGAATTCACCGACACCTTTGCCCCGGTTGTCAAACTGGGCACGATCCGCATGGTGCTCCAGTTGGTGGTCTCATGCGCTTGGCCTGTGCATTAGTTGGATGTCTCCAACGCTTTTTCTGCATGGCCACCTTGCCGAGTAGGTGTTCTGTCAGCAGCCCACTGGTTTTGTCAATGTCGATCATCCCGACCACATGTGCTTGCTCTCCCGTTCTCTTTATGGGTTGAAACAGGTGCCACGGGCATGGTACCAGCGTGTCGCAACCTTCCTGTAGTCGCTTGGTTTCTGGTCCACCCATTTCAATGCTTCCCTCTTTGTGTATCATCAGGGAGCTGACACTGCATATCTGCTGCTCTACGTCGATAACATCATCATGATGGCGTCTGCTCCCGAGCTCCTACAGCAGCTCATGGCTCGTCTTTGTGATGTGTTTGCCCTCAAGGACTTGGGGCCCCTGTATTACTTCCTCGGCATCGAGGTGGTCCGCCGGGCCGATGGCTTCTTTCTGCATCAGCAGAAGTACGCCCATGAGCTTCTTGAGCGTGCTAGCTTGCTTAACTAAAAGCTGGCTGCCACTCCCGTCGACATGAAGTCCAAGGTTTCGGCCTTGGAGGACTCTCCCGTGTCCAATGCAATGTTTTATCGCTCCATTGTTGGTGCCTTGCAGTACCTGACGATGACACGTCCGGACCTGGAGTATGTTGTTCGGTAGGTGTGCCTCCACATGCACTCCCCGCACGATCTCTCATTGGGCCTTGGTGAAGCGTATCCTCCGTTACATATGTGGCACTATGTCCTTGGGACTCACACTGATGGCCTTCGCCTCCACCAACCTCATCGCCTACTCTAATGCAGACTGGGGGGGATGCCCCGACACATGCCGCACTACATCAGGCTACTATGTCTACCTTGGGCCCTCGCTGATCTGTTGGTTGTCCAAGCGACAGCCCATGGTCTCCCGCTCGAGTGCCGAGGCAGAGTATCGGGCAATGGCTAACACTACTGCGGGATGCTGCTAACGCGACACTACGATTAGAGACCCTTTGCCAAAACTGTGTGCGATGCATTAATCACAAACGGGGATGAAAAAACCCGTCAAAAAAGGTGCGAGACATTTGCGATGTAGGATGCATCAAACACAGTTCAGATTTTAGTTCTGTGTGTGGTGTAGGGCACACGGTTTACCCGTTCAAACTATTTGCGATGAGGCAGAACAGCAGAAACGGGAAGCCATATCAATGTGTGTGCGATATGCGGCATACAGTTCGCTCCAATGAACCGTTTGCTATTAGGGAGTGCAACATAAATGGTTAGCCAGATCAAGGTGTGTGTGATATAGGGCATACGGTTCAATCAGATGAACTGTTTTCGATTAGCCAACGCAACAGAAACGGTTCAACTTAACAAGATGTGTGTGATACGTGGCAAACAGCCGACTCGGATGAACTGTTTGCGATGATAATTTAAAACATAGACGGTTAATATAGTTAGTTCGTGTGTGATTCTGTGTGTATAAAAAACTTTGAAAATGCAAACTAATTGCTTGCGGTGGCTAGGAGTATCGTACACGATGCGTCTACGAGTACTCGTGTGCGATGATTAGTAAGTTACACATGCATTTCCTTATGTTAGCACTTGGGTGATAAATAACACGTGGCACCAGAGACGGTATTCGGGTTGTGTGTGTGCTCCACTCAGTCTTCCCACGCTCCAGCGAATGCTTCCCGTACTCCACATGGGTGAATTGTAAAATCCATGCCTATTCCCTCACCGGTTTCCTGTCACCATCTAACGGCTTGCTGCATATAATCCAGGCGGCAATGCACTGCCGCGACACTCTGTGAAGATCTAGTCCTCACCCATCTACCATTAGTTATTCCAAGCATGCCAGGCAACGACCAAAGCTTCAACGCCGATGCCTACCTGCGTTACATCTTCGGCGATGAGAACGAGCCGGAGAAGGTCGAGGAGCAAGAGCTTCATCGGCCGGTGAAGGCACCATGGCCCATCGGCGGCGATATCGGCGTCACAATCCTTGGGAGCACGATCGACATATTGTAGAGGAGGTGTGATGAGCAGTTTGCCATCCACCATGCAAAAGATCCAAAGCTGCTCGGCGGCATGATCGACGACCCACCCGAAGAACCACCGTCACCAGTGCTCATCGAGAGCCTGATGCCCCGCAAGGAATGGGCAGAGGACCTTTGTGATTCAGTCAAGATAAAGGCAGCCTACGGCTTCATCATTACCCGCGGCGGCCGTGTCAACCTCGATCCTGATGATGTGGTGGCCAGGCTTGAGCGAATCATTGGCGGAGTTGACGTCCCCGATGAAGTAGAACATCGCCAACGTGATATCTTGAGGATGCAGGTGATCGACGGAATTTGCTACTAGGCCAGAGACATGGAAATGGAGTGGTTCCACGGAGTTGTCATGCGCGCGATTGCACACTGTCAAGCTCTTCTGGAAGAGGCCGAGCAGCCCCAAGAGCCTCCCTGCGCCAGCAGCTCCGTAGGCGGAGGCGGGTCAGGACACTCGGAGTGAATGGCCGCAAGGGTGCTATGCTGATCATGGAGTCCGAGAAGACCATCGTCGGAAGGGTGCTATGTAGGTCGTGAGTGTTCTCGGCCTTGCTGCATTTGGCATTTTAAATTATCCTGAATATGTAAGACAATTATTAAGAATTCTTAATCGTTGCCATTGTAACTTTGTCTCAACGGCGAGTAGAGCGCGCAGGGACGCCAGAGCGAGCGTGCCACGGACGCCTCAATGGCGAGCAACCACGTGGTCAACCTTCTGCCATAATCAATAAATTTTGACCTTGTTTCTCGTCACATCGTTGATTACAATGCAATAAGTAATTGCAAATCTATTCACATCTATCAAACTAATATGTGTTCACACTTAGCACCGGGCTATAAAAACTACCCACTCAAAAATTACTTCACAGTTCCTCTCCTCATCACCCACAAAACTGGTTTTTTCTGTCAAGTCATTCCGCCATGACTGGTAGGAGGAGTTTAGGGTGGACATATAACCAGGAAGCAAAGACCAAGGCCGCGGAAGCACTAGAGAGGTCCCGCCGCGAAGCCGCAGTCACATCAGAGATGTCCTGGCGCGCCGCAGAGACCTCGAACGAGCTCTCACGGGCACGCGAGGGCTCTCACAAGCGCATTCGCAGTGTCGGCCATCGCGACAAGCTGGCGTTACTGAAGTCCTTCACCGGCGACGACGACATTCTCGCTGGTGTCACTACGCAGCAGGAGCTAGTCGACGGCTTGATGAAGCTGCTCAAGATCAGCGATGCCTCGGTTGACAAGGCGACCAGCCTCGTCGAGCAACTCATTGGTAACAATGCAAAGATCCTCAAGTTGGTCGCCGAGAAGGAGGAGGAGGCCGCCGGCTGGAAGATGCTGCTTGAATAGAGCGGTGCCTCGGAGATATGACGCTGAAAGCAGTAGTCGAGGAACTGATGGGTGGCTTGAGGAAGCTCCGGATTGAGTGCGAGCAGGAGGTGGAGGAATCCGTGGCTGCTTTCGTGAGGAATTGAAGAAGGAGCTGGAGGATTTTGCCGCCCGGCGATCCATCGACGAGTAGAGACAGTAGTGACCGAGATCGTTGTCTGCAATTTCCTTCTTTTCTTGCCCCCGTGTCTTCCAGGCTTTGCCGCATGTGGCATTTTAAATTATCCAGAATATGTAAGACAATTATTATCTCCACCACTGTAAATTTGTCATCTTATTATCCGTTGCCATTTTATTTGTGGTCGTATTATCCGTTGCCCTATGTGGCAATTTAAATTAGGGCGGAATACGAGTTGAAAACACAAACAAAGCAAATGCCGCCATAGGACCACAAGCAAACACCCTCCATCTAGGTGCTTCAATGAACCCATTAATGGAGAAGTTGTGAGTGAGGCGGGCGACGGCTGGTGCATGGAGGTCAAAGAGCTCGCTTCCAGGTGAGCATGGGCGGCCTTGCTGCTCGCACGTGTCCCGTCGAGCCTGCAAGGTGGACAGGACGCACACGTCCCGTCGAGCCTGCGTGGCGGACTGCTCGCACGTGTCTCGTTGAGCCTGCACGGCGGACTTCTCGCGCTCGTCCTGTCTAATCAAACAGTTGCACGCACGCCACCGAGTATGGTTAAATTTCGACACGGTTAATATAATACAAACCGTTTGCGATATTAACGTGTCAGTTTTTTGTTCCAAAAAGGACTTCATTGGCTACTAATGTGTGCGCCTCTTCTCAAACTGGATGATTTTTTACCACGTCATATATGTGCCATGTCATGAAACCATGGCAAGTTTCATGTTTTTGGGTGACTTTTTGATTTACTGGGATTTAAAAACCGAGATTCTCAATGTTTCAGGACGACGAAAAGTTTGTAATTCATTCCCATTCCTTAAACGAGACCTAAACATGCACCCAATGACACATGTACGATTTCCCACCCATTTTGCTTCACTAGAGCATGTGCTTGTAGTTCAAATTTGAATTATGGACTATATTAAATGCATAAAAACTTAGTAATTAGTAATATATATACAATGGCCAAACGAACCCTGAACAGTTTCAAATTTTAGCCTGACACTCCTGTTATTCTATGTTGCCTGTAGAAAACAAAGTTCAAGGCGAGAAGAGGCAGCGATTATCGTTTCACCCACAAGAGGGGCATGTTTCCCTACGGGAACCACGAGGGTTGCGACAGGCTCTGGTTTGTGAAAGGCTTGTAATATAGCTTCGCCCAAATTGGACAATTTATATGTACCATGTAGTGACAACATGCCAAGTTTCATGATTTCCTGGTGAATCTTGGATTTACAAAGATTTTAAAACCGAGATTCGCAATGTTTGTGGCCAAGCCAGGACGGCGAGACAGTTGAATTCGTTCTCATTCGTTCCATGGGACCTAAACATGCACCCCAAGGAAACATGTATGTTTTTTCTAGCCATTGTGGTGCACTGGAGCATGTATTTGTAGTTCGGATTTGAATTATGGACATTAAATGACTAGAAAACTTAATTAATGAATAAAAAAGGTCAAACGAACCCTGAATAATTTCAAAGTTCAGCACGAATCTCCAGTTTTTCTGTGTCACGTGTAGAAGAAAATACGAGGCTAGAAGAGGGAGTGATTATCGTTTGGCCCACAAGGGGACACGTTTCCCTATCGAAACCATGAGGCTTCTTGTGACAGGCTCCGGTTTGTAAGAGGTTTGTAATAAAGCTTAGCCCAAATTGGCAATGTTTTTACCATGACATGTATGTGCCATGACGTGACACCATGCCACCTTCAATGACTTTCTGGTGAGTTTAGGATTTATGGGAACTTAAACACCGAGGTTCGAAATGTTTGAGGACGAGCCAGGACACCAGTACGGTTGTAATTCGTTCCCATTCCTGGCATGAGACCTAAACATGCACCCAAGGACACATGTATAATTTTTCTAGCCATTTTGGTGAACTGGAGCATGTATTTGTAGTTCAGATTTGAATTATGTACATTAAATGCCTAGGAAACTCAATTAGTGTATAAAAAGGCCAAACAAACACTGAATATTTTTAAATTTCAGCACGGATATCATGTCGTTCCATGTTGCCCGTGGAAGAAAATACAAGGCAAAAAGCTGCAGTGATTACGTTCACCCACAAGGGGAACACGTTTCCCTATCAGAACCATGAGGCTTCTTTGAGAGAAGCTCCAGTTTTTGTAACAGGTTTGTAATAAAGCTTGGCCCAAATTGGACAATGTTTTTACAACAACATATATGTGCCATGACGTGCACCATGCCACCTTTGATGACTTTATGGTGAGTTTAGGATTTATGAGGACCAAGATTCGAAATGTTTGAGGACGAGCCAGGACACCGGTACGGTTGTAATTCGTTCCCATTCCTGGCATGAGACCTAAACATGCACCCAAGGACACATGTATAATTTTTCTAGCCATTTTGGTGAACTGGAGCATGTATTTGTAGTTCAGATTTGAATTATGTACATTAAATGCCTAGGAAACTCAATTAGTGTATAAAAAGGCCAAACAAACACTGAATATTTTTAAATTTCAGCACGGATATCATGTCGTTCCATGTTGCCCGTGGAAGAAAATACAAGGCAAAAAGCTGCAGTGATTACGTTCACCCACAAGGGGAACACGTTTCCCTATCAGAACCATGAGGCTTCTTTGAGAGAAGCTCCAGTTTTTGTAACAGGTTTGTAATAAAGCTTGGCCCAAATTGGACAATGTTTTTACAACAACATATATGTGCCATGACGTGCACCATGCCACCTTTGATGACTTTATGGTGAGTTTAGGATTTATGAGGACCAAGATTCGAAATGTTTGAGGACGAGCCAGGACACCGGTACGGTTGTAATTCGTTCCCATTCCTGGCATGAGACCTAAACATGCACCCAAGGACACATGTATAATTTTTCTAGCCATTTTGGTGAACTAGAGCATGTATTTGTAGTTCAGATTTGAATTATGTACATTAAATGCCTAGGAAACTCAATTAATGTATAAAAAGGCCAAACGAACCCTGAATATTTTTAAATTTCAGCACAGATATCATGTCGTTCCATGTTGCCCGTGGAAGAAAATACAAGGCGAAAAGCTGAAGTGATTACGTTCGCCCACAAGGGGAACACGTTTCCCTATCGGAACCATGAGGCTTCTTTGAGAGAAGCTCTGGTTTGTAAGAGGCTTGTAATACAACTTGCGCCACAATGGACGAAAAAAATTCCTCGACATATAAGTGCCATGTCGTGACACCATGGCAGGTTTCACGATTTTCAGCTTAGTTTTGGACTTATGGGGATTTAAAAACCGAGATTATTCTCAAGAAATGTTTTCAAATAGCACACGGTTCACTCACGAAAGCTGATATTCAATGAAAACTTCGTGGAAACCATATTTTAAAGTTTCATAAAAATCTAAAAAAATGTGGGATGTTAAGAAGGTGATGTTTTATTGCGACACAAAATTTCAAGTTGAAAAACATTACAAGATGTGAGCTATGAAAAACACAAATTCTGCCCTAAATAGTGACATTACTATTCCGCACTATTCAACGCAGATTGTCTTTTTCATAGCTCACATCTCGTAATGTGTTTCAACTTGAAATTTTGTGTGGCAATAAAACATCATCCTCTTAACATCCCGCATTTTTTTCAATTTTTTTTAAACTTCAAAACATATTTTTCTTGTGATTTTCACCAGTTTCGACCGAATGCTGGTTTCCGTATGATACCCCCCCCCCCGCTGCGCGCGCGATCTGAGTCATGCGTTCTGACTGGCCAGAACTCAAACCCCACAGATCGTATGTGTGAACCTTTGGATGCTCCCAGATCGAACGGCAACCCTGAGCTCTTTCGACAACACATGCAGTACATGGGTAAGCACTGTGCGCATGCGTCGTGTAGCTCACACTTCCTTCTCTACTAGGTTTTCATTCAAAACAGCCTACCGTTTCTTGCCACTCCTCTCATTGGTTTCCCGCCTCTTCTCCCAGATATGCATGATGTAGATGTTCATTTAATTCTTATAGTTCGTCTAATCCAAAATCAATTAGTTTTATAAAAAAAATCTATTTTAAGATTCATGGAATTTTGCATTGTAAAGGTAAAAGCAAAAGGTGACAATTCATTTAGAAAAAAATTTGGGCAATTAAGATATGGAAGATTTTGGAGAACAAAGGAGAAGTGCTTGTGTTTTGAGGTTTGTGCATTATGCTTAAGTTCAATCATGGAGTCTTCTAGATTGTACATGTGGCAGAATCTGGTGGAATGTAGATGATATCCAATGACAAGTAGTGCTCGGATTTCCCATCTCTGTACCGTCGGATTGGCTTCATCCAACGAGCAACTTTCAAAGTTATTCGCACACTATATAGGTGTATAGATATAGATGTGTCCCATGCTAAACAAAATAAATTTTGAGCGCATGCGTGGGACGACCTGATACGTCTCCAACGTATCTATAATTTTTGATTGTTCCATGCTATTATATTATCTATTTTGGATGTTTAATGGGCTTTAATATGCACTTCTATATTATTTTTGGGATTAACCTATTAACCGGAGGCCTAGTGCCAGTTGATGTTTTTTTTTGCCTATTTCAGCGTTTCACAGAAAAGGAATATCAAACGGAATCAAAATGGAATGAAACCTTCAGAGGATCTTTTTTGGAACAAACGCAATCCAGGAGACTTGGAGTAGAGGTCAAGGAAGCAACGAAGCGGCCACGAGGTAGGGAGGCATGCCCCCACCCTCGTGGGCCCCTTGTAGCTCCACCGACCTACTCCTTTCGCCTATATATACTCTTATACCCTAAAAACATCGAGGGAAGCCATGAAACCACTTTTCCACTGCCGCGACCTTCTGTACCCGTGAGATCCCATCTGGGGACCCTTTCCGGCGATCTGCTAGAGGCGGATTCGATCACGGAGGGCTTCTACATCAACACCATAGCCTCTCCGATGATGTGTGAGTAGTTTACCACAGACCTTCAGATCCATAGTTATTAGCTAGATGGCTTCTTCCTCTCTCTTTGGATCTCAATATGAAGTTCTCCTTGATGCTCTTGGAGATCTATTCGATGTAATTCTTTTTGCGGTGTGTTTGCCGAGATCCGATGAATTGTGGGTTTATGAATAAGATTATCTATGAACAATATTTGATTCTTCTCTGAATTCTTATATGCATGATTTGATATCTTTGCAAGTCACTTTAAATTATCAGTTTGGTTTGGCCTACTAGATTGATCTTTCTTGCAATAGGAGAAGTGCTTAGCTTTGGGTTCAATCTTGCGGTGTCCTTTCCCAGTGACAGCAGGGACAGCAAGGCACATATTGTATTGTTGCCATCGAGGATAAAAATATGGGGTTTATAACATATTGCTTGAGTTTATCCCTCTACATCATGTCATCTTGCCTAATGTGTTACTCTGTTCTTATGAACTTAATACTCTAGATGCATGCTGGATAGCGGTCAATGTGTGGAGTAATGGTAGTAGATGCAGAATCGTTTCGGTCTACTTGACACAGACGTGATGCCTATGTTCATGATCATGTCTAGATATCATCATAACTATGCACTTTTCTATCAATTTCTCGGCAGTAATTTGTTCACCCACCGTAACATATGTTATCTTGAGAGAAGCCACTAGTGAAACCTATGGCCCCCAGGTCTATTTTACATCATATAAGTTTCCGATCTACAATTCTAGTTTACTATTTATTTTGCAATCTTTAGTTTCCAATCTATACAACAAAAATACCAAAAATATTTATCTTATTATCTTTATCAGATCTCACTTTTGCAAGTGGTCGTGAAGGGATTGACAACCCCTTTATCACGTTGGTTGCAAGGTTCTTATTTGTTTGTGCAGGTACTAGGCGACTTGTGTGTAGTCTCCTACTGGGTCGATACCTTGGTTCTCAAAAACTAAGGGAAATACTTACGCTACTTTGCTGCATCACCCTTCCCTCATCAAGGGAAAACCAACACATGCTCAAGAGGTAGCAAGAAGGATTTCTGGCGCGTTGCCAGGGAGGTTTATGCCAAGTCAAGTCAATATTTGATCTCCCGTCAACTTGCCGATTTCTGGCGCTGTTGTCGGGGAGATCTACGCTCAAGTCAAGACATACCAAGTACCCATCACAAACTCTTATCCCTCGCATTACATTATTTGCCATTTGTCTCTCGGTTTCCTCTCCCCCACTTCACCTTTGCCGTTTTATTCGCCATTCTTTCGTTCGATCTTGTGTTACCATGTGCCTTCTTTTTGCTTGCATCTTCGCTTGCTAAATATCTATTGTTATGGATCCTCATCCGCTTGCCAATCTTTTTAAAAGATCCAATTATGATGAACCAATTGCTAGTGAGTTGAGTGCACTAGATTATCTTTATGAGGTTTTGCTTGAAGTTCGTGAATCTGAAAATTGTGATGAAGTGTTGAAAGAAGAAAATTATAAAGTGATTCACGATAGCTCCTTTAATAAAAAGCATGATTGCAATGATATTATTATAAATCCTATTAATGTCAATTGTGCTAATGATATGCAAAACCCTAAGCTTGGGTATGCTAGTTTTGCTATCTCTACTACTTGTTGCAATGATCATGATTGGGATGATTTTTCTTATGATCTTAAAAGTTTATTTAAGCCCCATGATGAATATGAGATTGATAATAATGTTTGCAATATATTTAAAGTGGGTTTGGAAGAGTGTCAACTTTAGATCCCACGTATATGTATAACTTTCAATGTTATGAAGTTTTTGATAAAAGTGGGTACAGAGAGGTCATGACTTTATTTTATGATAATACCACTATTTTGGAAGAGTGTCAACTTTGCATACATGTGGATCGTGTTAAGAATATGTTTTTTGATAGCTATATTGTTGAATTTGCTTATGATCCTGCATGTAATTATTATGATAGAGGAAAATATGGTTGTAGAAATTTTTCGTGTCACTATATTACCTCTAGTTATGTTGAGATTGATATTGTTTCTTTCTCCTTCCTTGCATATGCTAGTCTTTGCTTGTCTTGATAATTTGTTTTCTTATATAATGCCTATGCATAGGAAGTATGTTAGACTTAGATGTTATTTTCATATATTTCATGATGCTCCCTTCTTGTTTCAATTGTTATTTTTCATGTGAGCATCATTAAAATTATAGATGCCTAGCTAGGGGCGTTAAATGATAACGCTTGTTGGGAGGCAACCGAATTTTATTTTTGTTCTTTGCCTTTTACTCCTGTTTAGTAATAAATAATTCATCTAGCTTCTATTATGATTGTGTTTTTTATGTTTTAATTAGTGTTTGTGCCAAGTAAAGCCTTTAGGATCTTCTTAGGTGATTGTTGTTTGATCTTGCTGAAAAAACAGAAAGTATGCGCTCATGAGAATAATTTTCATTTTTTTTACCAGAGAGCGATAAAATACCAATTCCAAGTGAACTAGATCAATATACAAATTATTTAGGTCTTCCTATTTCTCAGGATTTTTGGAATTACAGAAGTATTCGAAACCTACAGATTGTTACACATTGTTCTGTTTTTCATAGATTCTGTTTTTCGTGTGTTGTTTTCTTATTTTGATGAATCTATGGCTAGTACCGGGGGGTATGAACCATAGAGAAGTTGGAATACAGTAGGTTTAACACCAATATAAATAAAGAATGAGTTGATTACAGTACCTTAAAGTGGTGGTTTGTTTTCTTATACTAATGGAGCTCATGATATTTTCTGTTGAGTTTTGTGTTGTGAAGTTTCCAATTTTTTGTGTAAAGATTTGATGGATTTTGGATTAAGGAGTGGCAAGAGCCTAAGCTTGGGGATTCCCAAGGCACCCCAAGGTAAAATTCAAGGACAACCAAAGTCCTAAGCTTGGGGATGCCCCGGAAGACATCCCCTCTTTCGTCTTCGTCTATCGGTAACTTTACTTAAGGCTATATTTTAATTCACCACATCATATGTGTTTTGCTTGGAGCGTCTTGTATGATTTGAGTCTTTGCTTTATAGTTTACCACAATCATCCTTGTTGTACACACCCATTTGGAGAGACACACATGAATCGGAATTTATTAGAATACTCTATGTGCTTCACTTATATCTTTTGAGCTAGATAATTTTGCTCTGGTGCTTCACTTATATCTTTCTAGAGCACGGTGGTGGTTTTATTTTATAGAAATTATTTATCTCTCATGCTTCACTTATATTATTTTGAGAGTCTTGTAGAACAGCATGGTAATCTGCTTTGGTTATGAAATTAGTCCTAATCTGATAGGCATCCAAGATGGGTATAATAAAAACTTCCATACAAAGTGCATTGAATACTATGAGAAGTTTGATACTTGATGATTGTTTTGAGATATGAAGATGGTAATATTAGAGTAATGCTAGTTGAGTAGTTGTGAATTAGAGAGATGCTTGTGTTAAAGTTTGTGATTCCCGTAGCATGCACGTATGGTGAACCATTATGTGATAAAGTCGGAGCATGATTTATTTATTGTTGTCTTTCTTATGAGTGGCGGTCGGGGACGAGCGATGGTCTTTTCCTACCAATCTATCCCCCTAGTAGCATGCACGTAGTACTTTGTTTCGATAACTAATAGATTTTTGCAATAAGTATGTGAGTTCTTTATGACTAATGTTGAGTCCATGGATTATACGCACTCTCACCCTTCCACCATTGCTAGCCTCTCTAGTACAGCGCAACTTTCGCCGGTACCATAAACCCACCATATACCTTCCTCAAAACAGCCACCATACCTACCTATTATGGCATTTCCATAGCCATTCCGAGATATATTGCCATGCAACTTTCCACCATTCTGTTATTTATGACACGCTTCATCATTGTCATATTGCTTTGTATGATCATGTAGTTGACATCGTATTTGTGGCAAAGCCACCGTTCATAATTATTTCATACATGTCACTCTTGATTCATTGCACATCCCAGTACACCTCCGGAGGCATTCACATAGAGTCATATTTTGTTCTAAGTATCGAGTTGTAGTTCTTGAGTTGAAAGTAAATGAAAGTGTGATGATCTTCATTATTAGAGCATTGTCCCATGTGAGGAAAGGATGATGGAGACTATGATTCCCCCACAAGTCGGGATGAGACTCCGGATGAAAAAAAGAGGCCATAAAAAGGAAAAAAAGGCACAAATAAAAAATGAGAGAAAAAGAGAGAAGGGGCAATGCTTCTATCCTTTTTCCAAACTTGTGCTTCAAAGCAGAACCATGATCTTCATGATAGAGAGTCTCCTATTTTGTCACTTTCATATACTAGTGGGAATTTTTCATTATAGAACTTGGCTTGTATATTCCAATGATGGGCTTCCTCAAAATGCCCTAGGTATTCGTGAGCAAACGAGTTGGATGCACACCCACTTAATTTCTTTTGTTGAGATTTCATACACTTATAGCTCTAGTGCATCCGTTGCATGGCAATCCCTACTCACTCACATTGATATCTATTGATGGGCATCTCCATAGCCCGTTGATACGCCTAGTTGATGTGAGACTATCTTCACCTTTTTGTCTTCTCCACAACCACCATTCTATTCCACCTATAGTGCTATATCCATGGCTCACGCTCATGTATTGCGTGAAGAATGAAAAATTTTGAGAACATCAAAAGTATGAAACAATTTCTTGGCTTGTCATCGGGGTTGTGCATGATTTAAATATTTTGTGTGATGAAGATAGAGCATAGGCAGAGTATATGATTTTGTAGGGACAACTTACTTTGGCCATGTTATTTTGAGAAGACATGATTGCTTTATTAGTATGCTTGAAGTATTATTATTTTTATGTCAATATTAAACTTTTGTCTTGAATCTTTCAGATCTGAATATTCATGCCACAATAAAGAAAATTACATTGAAAATTATGTTAGGTAGCATTCCACATCAAAAATTCTGTTTTTATCATTTGCCTACTCGAGGACGAGCAGGAATTAAGCTTGGGGATGTTGATACGTCTCCAACGTATCTATAATTTTTGATTGTTCCATGCTATTATATCTGTTTTGGATGTTTAATGGGCTTTAATATGAACTTTTATATTATTTTTGGGACTAACCTATTAACCGGAGGCCCAGTGCCAGTTGCTGTTTTTTTCCTATTTCAGTTTTTCGCAGAAAAACAATATCAAACGGAATCCAAACAGAATGAAACCTTCGAGAGGATCTTTTTTGGAACAAACGCAATCCAGGAGACTTGGAGTGGTGGTCAAGGAAGCAACGAGGCGGCCACGAGGTAGGGCGGTGCGCCCCCACCCTCGTGGGCCCCTCGTAGCTCCACCGACCTACTTCTTTCACCAATATATACTCTTATACTCTGAAAACATCAAGGGGAGCCACGAAACCACTTGTCCACCACCGCAACCTTATGTACCCGTGAGATCCCATGTGGGGACCTTTTCCGGTGATCTGCCGGAGGGGGATTCGATCACGGAGGGCTTCTACATCAACACCATAGCCTCTCCGATGATGTGTGAGTAGTTTACCATAGACCTTCGGGTTCATAGTTATTAGCTAGATGGCTTGTTCTCTCTCTTTGGATCTCAATACGAAGTTCTCCTCGAGTTCTTGGAGATCTATTCGATGTAATTTTTTTGCGGTGTGTTTGCCGAGATCTGATGAATTGTGGGTTTATGATTAAGATTATCTATGAACAATATTTGATTCTTCTCTCAATTCTTATATGCATGATTTGATATCTTTGCAAGTCTCTTCGAATTATCAATTTGGTTTGGCCTACTAGATTGATCTTTCTTGCAATAGGAGGAGTGCTTAGCTTTGGGTTCAATCTTGCGGTGTCCTTTCCCAGTGAGAGCATGGGCAGCAAGGCACATATTGTATTATTGCCATCGAGGATAAAAAGACGAGGTTTATATCATATTGATTGAGTTTATCCCTCTACATCATGTCATCTTGACTAATGTGTTACTCTGTTCTTATGAACTTAATACTCTAGATGCATGCTGGATAGCGGTCTATGTGTGGAGTAATAGTAGTAGATGCAGAATCATTTCGGTCTACTTGACACGGGCGTGATGCCTATGTTCATGATCATGCCTAGATATCATCATAACTATGTGCTTTTCTATCAATTGCTCGACAGTAATTTGTTCACCCACCGTAATATATGCTATCTTGAGAGAAGCCACTAGTGAAACCTATGGCCCCCGGGTCTACTTTACATCATATAAGTTTCCGATCTACAATGCTAGTTTACTATTTATTTTGCAATCTTTATTTTCCAATCTATACAACAAAAATACCAAAAATATTTATCTTATTATCTTTATCAGATCTCACTTTTCAAGTGGTCGTGAAGGGATTGACAACCTCTTCATCGCGTTGGTTGCAAGGTTCTTATTTGTTTGTGCAGGTACTAGGCGACTTGCGTGTAGTCTCCTACTGGATTGATACCTTGGTTCTCAAGACATGAGGGAAATACTTACGCTACTTTGCTGCATCACCCTTTCCTCTTCATGGGAAAACCAACGCATGCTCAAGAGGTAGCACAACCCCCCCCCCCCCCCCCCCCCCCCCCCCCCGCCGCCTCGAAGTTGGGAAACTGACATCGTACGTATTGAACCAGGCTTGGAGTCGGGTACGGTGTTCGGTTTGTAATGTAGTTGGTGGCCCATCCAAGTTGTGCATTTGGGATTTAAACACATCATATACCATCGTACCCATACATGTTTTCGGGCCGCATGCAGTGTATGCGGGGTCTTCTGATCGACCACGTCTCCCTTGTGCAGTTTTTTGTGATGACATGGATATCTGCGGGTTCCCCGAGTGTATATATATCATCCCTTTGACCGATAATGAGGGGTATGTGTTGGCCATGAATGGATTCCTCCTAGTTCGTGTTAGGGCCGGTCACCATCCAATGTTGGTCAACCAAAGCTCGAGCTCATGCGTTGTCAGGATTCCCTCCCAGATGCTCAGATTGCTGGTTTCGACCTACATCAAACCCTGCGTATCTCGTCCTTAACTACCTTGCCTTCATGGTTGTTGTCTATATCGAGAGGTAGGCACCACATCTAAAATGTACATTATTCTATATTGAAAACACACATCACCCCTTCCCAACGTACATCATTTTGGGCCGCATGCAAGAGGTGCTGGTTTTGTGGTCCCTCTCGTGCGATTTTTATGATGGTTCAATCTATTGGCCCAAGCGGTTTATCGACAACAACAACTGTCATTTGACCAAACGATAGATTCATTGGTCCGTCTTATGGTAGGTCATGGCGACATGCATGTATGACAAAAGAAACGATCATTATCTGCATCCGCCCCGCTGACACAAAGTGGGAGGTGGTGGGCCAAGTATCCTAGGTAGGTACGACATTATGTCATTATATATATCCTAGCTAGGTGGTTGTTAGGGTGCTTTCGGGTTTGCGAGGTAGGTGACACAAAAGTTATGCATTGTGTATTTAAAGTTTTAAACATCCCCAATATTCGTACATATATTTGGCCACTTCCAGGTGGTTCTTGACTTCTGGCCCCTCTCGTCAATCTTCAACGACACGCCCAACCATGGGCCCGCGGGGTCAAAGTTGTGCATTGGAATTTTGAACATCATAGACCACCCTTTTCACTCATATATATTTGGGCCACATGCCGGTGTGGCTGTCTTTTGACACTCTCTAACGTTATTTTTTGCTGCAAAGACTCTGATGACCCTCAACGGACACGGGGTATAATATCTTAACCGTGTGTGATACAAGTGCGATGTGAATCAGCATGCCTGCGCAAGCGCGAGCAAACTAAGGTGGAGGTACTGGCTCAACCGTGTGCGATGCAAGTGCGCTGAAATCACCACGACCGCGCAAGAGCGAGCAAATTAAGGTGGAGGTACTGGCTCAACGTGTGCGATTCAAGTGCGCTGAAATCACCACGACTGTGCAAGCGCGAGCAAAGGGAGGAGGTACTAGCTTAACCGTGTGTGATGCAAGTGCGCTGTAAAACCACCACCTGTGCAAGCTAAAGGCGGGTAAGTTTATTTGGAAATTAGGACGAACCGTGTGCGATAGACCAGCTAGCTAGAAATATAAAAAGCAAACTACCCGCCTTGAGCGTTGCAAAAATCGGCGGATCCGTGCCACTTTTCCTTATTATCATACATGCTTATTGTTATTGGACCGTCCGCGATCTTGGGCACTCCTGCCCCGCATCAATTCCTTCACCCAAATTTTAGTAGCCGTTGTACTTCAACCGTCGCCCACACTCCTCCAACATCGACCTTAATTATAGTAAAATTGCAGTAGCCGAGGCATTTGAGCCGTCTCCCTCCCTCGTCCACCACCATCTCCAACCACCATTACTAAAATTTTCAGTAGCCGCATTTATCCTCAAACACCAACCCCCCCTCCACAGTCCCCCACCTGCCCCCTCGAACCCTAGCTCGCGGTGGCCACCGACGCAGCCGCCAACCCCTGCCGGTCTGCCCATTCCTCCTCGCTTAGATAATAAAGTCCAGGTTACTCAGCGATTCCCATACTGTCGCCCCACTCCCCCTGAGTTTTAGATGAAGCATGCGGTGTCCCTCCCCACCAGATCCACATCCCCTGCTCCAGAATGTCCTAGCCTAAGCTCGACCATGTATCCTGGGGAGCCCAATGAGCGTTCGGCCAAGAAGAGGTTTATCATGGCCTCTCTGGCGGACATTGGTGAGGTGGCTGCCATTTGCCCCAACCTGTCGATCCCGGAGCACACGTTGCCGTGGAAGCCGGAGAAGACGTTGACTATGTTGCCATGCCGAAGGCTTCATGTCAGCGGGCTAACGTATTACTGTATCTGGGGAAAGGTGGCTACGACATCAAGCTCGTCCACACCGACAGCTTCACGCGGGCCATGTCATAGGTTAAGTGGTCTATCCCCAAGCCCTCTAGTTCAACCGTCGTCAATCTCTTCGACGGCCCTGCCGCTAATCTCCTCCGCCAAGCGGTCAAGGATTTGCGAGCTTTATATGCCATCGAGCCCATTTTGTCATTTCTGAAGGACACGTTCTACGGCGGCGGCTTTGGATCCACAATTGCCATGTCAGATCTCATCGACCACGACCACGAGGAGGGCACCCACGAAGGTTCTTCCATGGTGAAAAAGCCCATCTGTGACATCAGAGGGTGCTCCATGGGTCTGTGCTCTTCCAACTTGAAGGATCCCGTCCATGAAATGTGAGGCAACATTCTATCAGCAAACCTTACCTTTTCTAGCTTGCCAACCCGCACCCTTTGTTGTAGTAGCATTTGTCATGCAGTGCTTTAACTGTGCCATGTTTAATTATTTCAGATGCAAAAATGTATTGTTCAATAGGTCTATGTGATGTTTAAGTATGAATTGTCCACTTCAGTTTCACGAATGGCTATATTTGGTTGTGTATAGTGAGTAGATGCCTTGTTTATCTGTATTTGGTTGTTAGGTTGGTTGGAGTGACCATTTTTCCAGTTATCGAGCAGATGCCTTGTTTATCTGTATTTGGTTCTTAGTTTGGTTGTAGTGAGCATTTGTCCAGTTATCAAGCAGATGCCTTGTTTATCCGTATTTGGTTGTTAGGTTCCTTTTTTAGCATTTGTCCAATTATCAAGCAGATGCCTTGTTTATCTGTATTTGGTTGTTAGGTTGCTTTTTTAGCATTTGTCCAGTTATCAAGCAGATGCCATGTTTATCTTTATCTGCTTGTTAGGTTGGTTGCAGTGAGCATTTGTCCAGTTTTCAAGCATATGCCATGTTTATCTGTATTTGGTTGTTAGGTTGGTTGCAGTGAGACTTTGTCAAGTTTTCAATGGCTATATTTGGTTGTTATACTGGTCATTTATGCCTTGTTTATTTCAGTCATTCACAATGTGTTGTTCATTATGTGCAAGTCGGGACTGTGCCGCTCGAGTACAGCGATACCAGTATGAACGGCTATATTTGGTTCCAGTTACTCCTGGTGTAGTTAACACATGCCCTTTATTTCAGTTTTACACATTTATCCAGCGTGATGTTTAAGCATTACCTACATTCTATTCATTTTCAACAATACCAGTTTGAGTTGCAATATTTGATGGCTGTTAAGCCTGCTGTCAGTAACATTGCCTTCCATTTTATATCTGCTTTAACAGCATGCTGAAACCAACACATTCAAGCTATCATTTGGAGATCATGTTGTTTATCTTTGCTATATTTGTTTGATGTTAAGATTTCTGTACTTCTCATGCCTTTCCACAACTTATGCAGGACAACAACGGAAGTGGCCACCATTTTCCGCCGAGGTTAGCTTCATCCCTTGGCTTGTACTCCCCCCTTCGTTCCATAAAGTAGTGCATATAGATCCAGGTATGGACACTAGTTAGCTTCTAATATTGATTTGTTGCTTGTAGGTACATATGCCCTTGTCAAGGATCCACGCAGTGAGATATTGATGAACAAGCATCAAGTGAGGAAACTGATAAGGATTATTAGCAAAAGATACGAATGGTGGCAAGAAGATTATTTGTTTATGCTCTATCCAACACAACAATGAGCTGTAGGATGGTAAGTACAAACTCTGCAGCCTTCTCTTTTTACTGCCCATAATGAGTTGTTAGACAACAATGTCTGAATCTTTTTCATTCCTAGTGGTTCCCGAAGCAGTTCAGTCAAGGTTACCTCGCAAAGTACATGATTGGTGGACACACAATGAAGGTTAAAGTATTTCATCCATACTACAATGAGCATCGAGAAGTCCTAATGAAGACAGTGAAGATGGACGGGCAGCCATCACAAGGGGTTGGCCTAGAGTCGTGCGCGCATTACGCATGGAGGAGGGAACAATATGGGCATTTCGCTTCACCTTCTCCAGCAACCAGAATGTCTTTCACCTCTCTCTTTACAGTCTTTAGTACAACTATGGTTCATCACTCTTTACTTGGTGCTTCTGTAGTTCTTCAGTATATGTACCTGTGCATCAAATTATGGATTCGTGGTTGAACCTATATTTGTAATAAACATGGTTGGATATGAAATAAGTGATTGCCTACTTTCAAATTCAAAACATGTGATTTTTAAATTAGGGATTAATTAGGGATTACACTACACACGGTTTGTGAAAGCGAAACATCTGCGATATACGTGGAGATTAGAAACGTTTCTAGGATCCACTACGTGTGCGATCAATCGCCACCTCACACACGACTTTCTCTTGAAAACTGTTTGCGTTAGGCCACATTGTGCAAACATTTACCACATAAAAAGTCTGTGTGATGGACAGCCTTTGCCACACAGTTTCTTCTACGCACCGTGTGTGATGCATTCAATAACGCAAACGATAAAATTATTAATATCGTGCGCAATGGCAGCTCTATCATAAACGATTTAACGGGAAAAATTGTGTGTGATGTACCTGTGAGCGGAAACGTTTTCCTTGGAGCGACTGTGTGGGATGTACATACGAACGGAAACGTTTAGCGGGGACTGACTGTGTGGGATGTACTTGCGCCCAGAAACAATTTTGCCTGTATAATTGTATTTTTAGCTCTACTGTACGTATTTCCGTATTTGAGCGCTCGCCGGTCGCACATGACCTCATTTTGCCAAGCGTGTGTGCCAGGAGGGCATATCCCCGACGGTTTCTAGGTCGTGTGGGAAGGACCCCCCTATCGCCCACACTCAGTTGGCGACGGTTCCAAATTTTGTCGCGGAAAGGGGTTAAAAACCATTTGTATAGCACCGACACGTACCAGTGTAATGCCGTTGCCGAATGCTCTTGGCTTCGCCAGCTGCTCCAGGAGTTGCTTTGTGATATCCACAAGGCCACGCTTGTTTCCTGCGACAACGTCTTCACCGTCTACCTCTCTGCCAACTCGGTTCATCATTGCCACACGAAGCATATTGAGGTTGATATATATTCACTTCGTTCGTGAGCAGGTGGCCCTTGGGCGTGTTCGGGTTCTCCATGTCCCCACCGCCCAACAGTTCGCCGATGTTATGACTAAGGGACTGTCGACTTCTGTCTTCGAGGAGTTTCGATCCAGTATCTGCGCCTCCGGCGACACTTCGACTGGGGGGGGGGGGGGGGGGGTAGGGGGGGGGGGGGGGTATTAACGTGCATCCTCTCTCCCCCGTATATTTAGGCCAGACCCCCTTGTACCTATATATGTGCTCATGCACACAATGAATCAATTGTCAATGCATGCAATCTCCGTCTAACATCACCAAGTCAGCCATAGATCTGATCCGATATCCATGGCGTCCTCACTTTCAACCCCATGTTCCTCCTTCCATTGTCCACCCCTTGGGCATGGCCTCGAAGGAGAGGGAAGGTGACCACAAGAGAAGGAATGGCCGTGTCGTGGTCTCCTCTACATTTGCTGGCCAGAGAGGGTCACGGGATCTCCTCCTCCAGTAGCTTCGACCACGACCAGGAAGTAGAGGAGGAAATGGATCTGGCCAACATCGGGTCGGGTTGCTGTAGTGGAGGAGCAAGAGAGCAGGTTGATGGTGGGCTGGATACTTCGATGTGATCCGAGGTGGAGAGAGCAGACTAGGAGAGAGAGAGAGAGGAGGATCAATGGAGGAGAGAAAAATGGAAAGATCAGTGAGAGGGATGGAGGAAGAAAGCGTAGGACAGAAAACAGGACAACCTCTAGGGTCACTCCACCGCGCCAAGCTCCCACCACGCTCGCCCCTCCAGCCGCTCGCTGCCGGTGGCCACTCCGGCCCCGATGACCACCCTCTCGGCCCGCAGAGATGCTCCGCCGCCCTCCTCCATGGCCTCCCCTCCCCCTCGGCAGCCGGGCGCTTGCGCCAGCTTTGCAGGCTTCAGTCCAGCCCCTCGTCGGCCTCCCCCTCCCCGTCCCGTTCTTGTCGGCTCGCTTCGCCGCCCTCGTACCGTCAGGCCCTCTGTGCCGGCGAGCTCGCGTCCTCCGAGCTCACCCCAGAGGCCCCTAATGCCCTGACCCCTTCCCCCCGTCAGCCCCCGGCCCGGGCCGTGTTCCGAGATCCACTCGGTGTCCACCGTGGCGTCGGCGGGCCACGACTCCGAGGGTGATGCCGCTGGCTAGATTGTGGCCTCGGGGCGTCGCAGGTCGCGCCCACGACGCTAGCGTCGCTCCCGCCGCCCCTTGGGCCCGGCCATGGCCGCTCATCCCAGGCCGCCGCCCTGCCTCCGGTGAATGCCCTCGCCGCTTCAGCACCGAGCACGTCCGCGCGGAGTGCCAGCAGGATATCCGGTCGCGCGCGACTGCGAGGCCCCGCGCTTTCCTCCCTCGCACTCCATGTTGGCCCCCAAGCGCGTCCGCGCGTCGTCTCCGCGGCCTGCTTTCTGGCCTCCAGCGTGTGCGGTCCTAGTCTGCCCGTGTCCCCCGGGTCGTTTGCCTCGCCTCCGCCCTCGGGTCCCCCCCCCCTTGCACTCTGGCGCCGCCACTATCTCTCCGCCTCCATCCTTTTCCTCTGGTTCCGCGGCTGCCATGTCGGGGCACCCCTCCCTGCGCCCCCTGGGCGCGGTATGCTTCTTCGACCGCTCGCCAGAGATAGTCGCCGCTGAGGACACTACAAAAAAAGACACATCCATGACATTTTGGGCTGAACGAATTTTTTTCGGTCATACATATGACACTTCTATCACGATAATTGTGACAAAACCCGGTATCATCATAGATGTGGTGGGCTCCTACTTCTATGACAAAAAATCATGACAGAAAATGGGCTTTTCGTCCTGAGCGGGCCGGAGACACAGCTGCATGACATTCTTTGGGCCGTCCATGACGGAAAAAAACCGTGGTAGAAGCGAGGGGGAGGAAAATTTAGGGGAGTTCCCGGTTACGGTGGGAGGTCGGGGGCCGAGCGATGCGCGTTTCTCTCGTACACGTACGCGCATGTGTCCGAGGCGTTGGCTCTAACTAAACCCGAGCGAGGCGTTGGGCTCTAACTGAACCCGAGAGATTGCACTGTAGTTACGCGTTACTGAACCCGAGCGATCGATCGATGGCTATTAACTGAACCCGATCAAGCGATTCCTTCGCTCCTGCTGCTAACTGAAGCCGGTCGATTGGATGAACAGTGAGTGTTGCGGGAGGGAGGGGTTGGATGAACAATGAGCGGTGGCGTTGCCTCTGGATGAACAGGACCCCGTGGTGTGGAGGGCTGGATGAATAGTAGACGGTGGAGGGGTGCCCGTGGAGGGGTGGTTGAACAGGACCCCGTGGTGTGGAGGGCTGGATGAACAGTAGATGGTGGAGGGGTGCCCATGGAGGGGTGGTTGAACAGTAGCCGGTGGAATAGCGTGCGGTGGAGGCTGGATGAACAGGGGCCCGTGGAGGCTGGAGGAGGTCGATGGTAGCCCATGGAGGCTGGAGGAGGTCGACGGTGGAGATGAACAGTATCCCGTGGAGTCCCGTTTTGCGGTACGCCACACCCCTCCCGATGAAAAGGACCCCCGTTTCGACCGTAGGAGGTCTGTTTCGTCCATTTTGCGGTACGCCACACCCCTCCCGATCAACAGGACCCCCGTTTCGACCGTAGGAGGTCCGTTTCGTCCGTTTTGCGGTATGCCACACCCCTCCCGATCAACAGGACCCCCGTTTCGACCGTAGGAGGTCCGTTTCCTCCGTTTTGCGCTATGCCACACCCCTCCCGATAAACAGGACCCCGTTCCGAATGTAGGAGGTCTGTTTCCTCCGTTTTGCAGTACGCCAGGCCTCGTTTCCATCGCATGTTCCGTCCAAGCCCTCCCGATGAACACGACCACACAATCCGTTCCGACCCAGCCGGTTGGCTCCCACGCGTTCCGTTGCCTCCCGATGAACACGACGCGTTCTATTGCCTCCCCATGAACACGACACATTCCGTTGCCTCCCCATGAACATGACGCATTCCATTGCCTCCCCATGAACACGACGACGACGCTGTTTCACCGTTCCGACCCAGCCATGTACACGAGCCCTGGCCGTACGTATGCGCGAGTAGGCATTCGAGACCCCGCCCGTATGTACACATACGTGGCCATATTTTCTTTCTTGCACCCTGGCAGCTGTACGTACGTGTACATGCTACGTGCGCGCCTCTACTACGACACGTGCGCACCTCTACATCCACCAGTATATATGTACGTACACGTTCGCGACCAGAATGATAACGCTACGTACGCTTCGACCAGGTGGGTCCCGACTGTCAGGCACTTCCTTGCGTGCGAAGATGTAGCTGGTGGCTCCCAACAGTCAGGGGGGAAACATTTTTTTCGTTAAATACGGTGGCCCGTCCGGTGGGTCCCCGCTGTCAGGTGGAGGAATAATTATTTTGCACGTAATAAGGAGGCACTTCCTTGCTGAGGCCGTGGACCCAGTTGTCAGCCTCTCCACGTACAGTCCATGTCCGATGGAAGCCGTTCCTTGACCACTTTGACCACGCCGCGCCGAGAGCACCAGGGCGGTGGACGACGGTGAGGCCTAGGAAGGGGACGACGTGGAGCCGGGGAAGATGCGACAGTGGATGCCCATGCGAAGAGGAGTACGAGGGTTCACTGGTTCGCTGCGGTGTGAGGCTGCAGTCGCCGCAGAATAACATGGGGTGTGGGTGAGTAGAGGGATGGCCTAGCCAACAGTGGGAGTAGTAGGGGGCGGTGAGGCCTCCGCCGCATCGCAGCCGGCCATGGGAGGCAGGAGCATGAGGCACGACCGGCGCTGGTTTGGGCGGCTGGAGCAAGAAGACCAGAGTTGAAGAAGCACTACAGCCGTTGGATGGACATCGTACGGTCACTGGAGCTAGAATTGTGCATATTGACTAAGTTGACAAAGCCCTCCGTCCCCGTCAACTTAGTAGGCCCACAAGTCAGCCTGCCACTATATTGGGTCCCAGCTAACAGGGGGAGTATTCATTTTTTTGTGCGTAATAAGGAGGCACTTCCTTGTGTGCGAAGATATAGCTGGTGGATCCGAGCTGTCAGCGGCAGTAATGTTTTTGTCGCAAAATACAGAGGCCCTTTTGGTGGGACCCTGATGTCAGGTGGAGGAATCATTATTTTGCGCGTAATAAGAAGGCATTTCCTTGCATGCAGCCGTGGACCCAGCTGTCGGCCTCTCCATGTACAGTCCACTTCAGATGCATGTCGGTCGTTGACCACGTTGACCAAGCCGCGCCGAGAGCACCAAGGCGGTGGATGATGGCGAGGCCTAGGAAGGGAACGACACGAAGGCAGGGAAGACTCGGTAGTTGTTTCCCACGCGGAGGGGGGTACGACTGTACGAGGGTTTACTGGTTCGTCTGCCGTCGCCGGAGACACTACAAAAAAATATACTTCCGTGTTGATACGTGTTTGTCACAGTAGGTCGCTTTTTTTGTCATGCATGTACATCCATGACAAATTTATGACAGAATCAAGATAGTCATACATGTGCTGTCGTAGAAGTGTTCCATGACATTACCAAAATTATCCTCACGAAAATGTCCACTTCCATGACGATAAATCGCGCGTCACGGAAGTGCTTTCGTCAAGGGTGACCGACACGTGGCATCCACAATAAGGGAACGCCGTTAAGCTATCGGGTCAGGTTTTGGATCCGATAACCCATTAACAGCCCCGACCAATGGGGATTTTCCACGTGTAAAATCATCATTGGCTAGAGGAAACACGTGTCGGCTCATCGTCGGGACAGATGTCATCCACTCACTGGACAGAAGGCGCCTATGATACGTCGACACGTGGCATGGCCCAACAAGTTTAAATGGGCTAGCCCAACTAAAGGCCCACAAGATTTTGCGGACCATAATTGGCCGGCCTAGTTAAAGGCCCACGAGATTTTGCGGACCATAATGGGTTGGCCCAGCTAAAGGTCCACAAGATTTTGCGGGCCATAATGGGCCGGCCCAGGTAAAGGCCCACAAGATTTTTGTGTGCCATAATGGACGGCCCAGGTAAAGGCCCACAAGATTCTTGCGGGTCATAATGGGCCGGCCCAGCTAAAGGCCCATGAGATTTTGCCGACATTAATGGGCCGGCCCAGCTATAGGCCCACAAGATTTTGAGGACCCTAGTAGGCCGGCCCATTAACTGGCTGCCATGTTTTGGGCCAAATGTCGGGCCATATTTGATCCGGTCCATTAATGGCCTGCCACGCTCCGGGCCTAATAGTGGCCCATATGAGATCCGGCCTGTTAAAAGCCTACCACGTTCTGGGCCAAATTACGGCCCAAATCAGGTTCGGCCCTTTAAGAGGCTTTGGGCTCAATTATGGCCCATATCAGATTCGGCCCGTCAACTGGACACTATGCTTTTGGGCCCACTTGCTAAAGGCCCACTTAGTAATTCGGCCTGATATTAGTTTTGGCATGTTAAGGGCCCGTTTAACATTTCGTCCCTATATTAATTTCGGCCTGTTAAAAGCCCGTCATATAGTTGGGCCTAACTACGGCCCGGTTTGCATCCGGCCTGCTCGTAGCCGATATCTAATTGGGCCAAACAAGGACCCAGACAATTTTGGCCTGTTAAAAGCCTGTGATTTGATTCGCACAATCATGGGTCGGGGTTCATTTCGGGCTGCTGCGTAACTAGTAGGAATTAGGAACAAACCTACTCTATACAATAAAGAAATTATGGCATAGTAACTAAGAATAAACCTACACTACACAATAAAGGATTTAAGGTATATTACATCCACTGGGCATCGAAGTTCGCCACCAGTGATCATAAAGCGCAACGAAGAAGCAGATTACAAAAACTGGGCACCATTGCAGCGTAACAAAATAATACTGAACCGAGACCACTTCCAAGACAGTTCAAGAAAGGTTAGCCTTGCGGGGAACTGCTGCGCAAGCTGCTGAGCAAGGCTGCGAGACTGGCCTAGCATGTCGGTCATAGCTTCTAGGTGTAGCCGTTTAGCGATGAGGTTCTCATTGGTGTTCTCCGCAATCTTTCTTAGAGATAGGACTTCAAGTCGAAGTTGAGTTGTAGAATGCCTTTCTGCTAGAACTTGGGACTGAAGAAGTCGAACTGATTCAGACAACGAATTCTGTGAGCTTGTCTGACTGTTAGTCTCAAGTAACTTGAACACTGCATCAAGAAAAGACTTTGGCGTTGTCTCGCTATCTTCAAGATGTTTTTCCTTCTTTGCTGCAATATATGTTGGGTTTGTCTCACAGCCTTCAGCAGACTTGTGCATGCCATCAGGCATATCACCCTGAAACAAAGTAGAGAGATGACAGGTTTTGCACGTGTATAAACAAAGATGATAATTGTTCTGCAATTCTATCCAATTTCAAATTAGAAAATAAAGAGTATGTTTGAAATATCAATAGCATAATTTGGCATTGTTCATAATGCGGGGAGCTTCACCACACTACTGGATTACCATGTCAACATAACAAGCATAGATGAAGGGCAAAGAAAATCATTGTATCTATTTTGGATAATGTGCATGGCATGTTGTTCATATCATCAGCCACATCAGTAAGATAAAACAGGAGATGACAAGGTGCAAACGTGGGTTGCTTCACCACACACTGGATTATAGATCCACAAAAACAAGCATACATATAGGGAGTATTAAGTAATGTGCATGGTATACATAAGGAATTTGGTTTTACAAGTAAAACTTAGAACTTACAGTTCTTACGAACTTGCACTTTGGTAGAAACAGCAAACTAAATAGTAGTAAACATAGGGAGTATGAGCAAATTAAACAGCAGTTGAGGATAAAGGCTTTAGAAGGGCTGACTTACATTAACAGTTAACACCGGCTTTATAATGCCCTTCTCCATGGCAAGGGAAGGATAACTCAAGAATTTCAGCACAGAATCTTCTTCATAAGCATTGCATGTACTCTACATTTTGTAGAGAGTAATTATAGATATGATAATACTGGAAGGGATAGAGGATAATGAAGATAAGATGCATATTGACGCTACATAATCAACTACCAATCCCTGGAAGTACAAGCGTTACAGGACAAAATGTACTGACAAGAGCAATGGGCTACACTTCTACACTGGCATTGTTTGTGTATTCTACTTGTTGGTAAGATTAAATATAGATCTGATCTTTTTTAGTAAATGGTGGGCGAGGGAGATAAGATGCAGAATGCTACAAAATGAACCAATCCCTCTTCCCATAATACAAGAGTGTTTTGAACACTTGTGTACTATACAAAACGTTCTTATATTATGGGACGGAGAGAGTAGCTGTTAATGTAAGTACAGTGACTAAACCTCTTCAAAAGCATTGCGTTGATTCTAAATTTATGTAAGAGTCCATATGGATCTTATAATGTCCACCAAATGGATGATTACGAGGCTAACATGTGTAGTGATGCTACATAATCAAACAGCTGTGAAAGTAAATATGGTCATACAGGGTAAGAGGTACTCACAAGAGCAATGCAGTGTGCAGTATAGTTGCGAGATTCTATGGTCCCTTGAGAATGAATGTTCTTCTGCTAACAGTTTTTGTACAAGTGAGACATTAAGGCAAATGCAGAAATGTAGTTCAAATTGTGATGTGATATCATAGACAGTACCTTACGCTGCAGCCGAGACCAATGTGTAACAAGATTATTCCAGTCACCGTCGGATAAATGTAGCACCAGATCCTTTACAGAAATTTTGTTCAGAGGCTTGCCATCGAAGTGCGCTTGCCTCAGGTAGGAACGATACTTCATCAACGAGTGCTTGAAAAAGCGCAACCAACCCTTGCTCGTCATCACAATCCAGTTTGCACCTCGCCTATTTAAAAGAATGAAATCTTGTGTCTTCTGTCAACAGAAACATATGCAGTAATGACCATGAATAACATTAGTACATTACTTACGCGTAAGTTGCGGAGGAAGACTGGAAATTGTTCTGTGTCTGCAGTATAATCTTTCCATGAAGGAAAGATGCACACAAAGTTCCTGACAACAACATAAGCTTCGTCTTCTAAACTGGGAAGAAATGGAACAGGGGTCCTATTTGCTGCAATTGGGGCTCTCTCTGGTTCGAAAAGGGATTTGGCAACTGGATTTGGTGTACTCTTTGCTGGAATGGGGGTTTTGCGTCGTATAGCTGGTGCTATGTCAACTGGCATAATCATACTGTTTGCTGCAGTTGGGGTCTGCTGAGTTGGGGCATCAGAAATGACAAGTGTAGTAGGGCTAGAGTCTGCTAGAGTTGGGGTATTTTGTGGGTCAGGTGATATTGCAACTACACCTAATGGGCTATTTGATTTATCAGGTGCCACTACCTTTTCCAAACACTTTGCTTGTGCTCCTCCATGATCAGCAATCGCCCTCTTCCTTTTGAATGTCTGATACACAAGAATAGCATTTGAATGGATAAAATATGGTATGATGACAGATGGAATATGTACTGAAAATGGATAGGCAGGGCGTATTCACATACACGATGTGTAAACTAAGCTAATGGTAGTTCAACAAAGTAGAAGCAATGCAAAGCATCGGTTGCAAGATATGTGCGAGCAATGTAACCTTGGAAAGTTAGAGCAAGTACCTTGATGGGTGAATAAGATAGGGCATCTTCCTCTGACTCCTCCACTAGGGAGCTACATTGACTTAGGTCTCCCTCTAGCTCAGAATCACTGGTAGGATCATATTCTGAGCATGAATCTGTAGGTGGAGAGTGTTTGCATTGAATTGCATCCAGACTTGATTTCAGTCCCTTAATGCCAAGTTTCACAGCCATGGCATTGTTCTGCTTTATTCTTTTCATGCGCGCAAGCTCATAATCATTATGATGCTGTTCAGAATCTGAGATTCATGAAAACATAAAAAGTAGTCAGATTATCTATGGAATGCATTGCGGTTTCAACTTGGAGAGTGTATCCCTATAAACCCCTGCATATGCAAAGTTCACCTCCCCAACCGTGCTGACCAGACCACACACAGAGATACACACCCGAGCGGCGAACATGCATTTTCGAAACTAATTTAGGAACATTTAGCTGACCAATTAAACAACTCTGTTTTAATAATATCAGATTCTTATTTGAACAACTAAGCTTGTTTAGCTTGATGGGTGGAGCAGTGTTATTATGACACGAAGCATGTATTCTGATCATATAGTGATCATAAAAGGGGGGAACTCTAAGCATATATCTTTTAGCAAAAGAGGGTTTCCCTTTTGTTTTCTATTAAAGAAACCACCACGGAACCAACATGATCAATTAAACTGTATTATGGTTGTGCCATGGTAGATTTGAAGCTGCAAACCGGAGAAATGATATTTAGCATCCATTGTTTTCTTCGAACTAAGAACTAAATTCTAAGAGCTGAAAAGAAAGTAGAGTAACCAAGTTAAGATCTATTTTCTGGTTGAGATCAAAAAGTTGAGGAGATATGAAGTACCACCTCTCTTGCGGCGCCGTGTAGGCATTGGGGGTGTGATGGCTGTCGGTGGCGTTGAAGCAGATCTGCGACGGTAGACGGGTGCATCGGGGGATAAGTCCCATTGCGGTGGAAGAGAAGGTCGTGTGAGCGGCCCCGGCAAAGAGGACGACGGCACCGATGAAGCGAGAGACGCGATGCAAGGCTATTGGTCCATCGCCGTGGTTGAGAAATGTCCATATCTAGCAGTGGACGACGCGGTCTTGGTAGGCGCTCCGGCATGGTGGAGGACGGTGGCGATGGATGTGGTGGAGGACGGCGGCGATGGATGGGGTGGCGGACGGAGGCTGGTGTGGGAATGGGGTGTTCTAGCGCGGACGGTGTATGAATGGGAAAATGGAGGGAGAGGTGCGGGGAACCATGTTTTTGGGACGCGCCTGTCTGAAATATGGGAAAGTTACGAACTTATCCCCCGTTTCAAATTTGGACGTCTCGTCGGTTGGGGATAGGACGGTAATCTCGCATCTCCCAAATATTTGCCGGTAACTATTTCGGGCGAGGAGAGGGTGTTTTGCCGCCCACGGTTGGCGCCCACGGTGTATGAACGGGGCTGACAGGTTGGGAGGTTGTGTCACGTCTGATGGAAGTTACACATCTACCCCTATTTAAAATATTAGCCTACATCTATTTTGGACGAGGAGAGTTTGTTTTGCCGCCCACCATGTATGAATGGGGAATGGAGGGAGAAACAGAGGTCTTTCGGACGAGCTTGAATCAAATGAGTTTTGCCGCCCATGTTTGATGCCCACCGTGTCGGAATGGGCTCAGAAGCGGTCGTGTCACGTCTAATTGAAGTTACTAACCTACCCCTATTTAGAGCAGTGGAAATCGGGCCGATGGATTGTCCGTGTAATGGGTAGACAGTAATTTCCATCTCCCAAACACTTGGCTTCGGGCAGCCGATGTGGGAGTGGACATTTTGCTGTTTCTTTCGAATTTTGGGACAATAAGCATCCATGTTTACCCTGGCAACTAAATTCGAATCCATTTTGTATTCCTATATGAATCTTTATAAATCATTCAATGTGTTTTTATATATCTTCAAAAGGACGACAAAGATGTATTCCACTGTCATATATGAATATGGTTTACAAATGCCGATACTCAAATTCATAAACTAGAATCTAGTTTAAGGTGAATTCGAATATTTGGAACACTTCATGTCCAACTCAAATGTCACACGCAGCATAATGTGTACTCCCATTTAGATATGTACACAAGCGATGTATCAAGATTCAAATACCGAGTCAATCAACCAAGAATGTACGGAACTAACAGACATATAAACACTTATAGAGTATATGGATCAATAATATGAACAAACATACATAAGCCAGGCCGCTGTACTTTTTTTGGCTACAACAGCATCCTTTTTTAGCCAGCACCTTGGCCCTTTCCGATGCGTGCCACTTATGGTCCATCTATACTACTATTGCTGAATGCACATTCAGCCTGATTGGCATATTTGTAGGTCTGGCACAACAATCCAAATGAAATGTCTCCGAGTCTTATCAATTAATACAGACTTGTGCTCAAATAAAATTACAAACAAAAAACAAAAAAACAATTATTACATGATCTCTAAAACAAATGGTTTGATTGATTACATGAACAAACAACACAAAGGTTATTCAACTATGGAAAGAACATTTCACCTATGATTTACCAAGTAGGAATTTAATTTCCTTTTTTCCTTCAGGACCTTAACAATCTGGTCAGTCTCAGCTTGCTTCGTTTTGAAATCCACCAAATCTTTAATGGTCGTCTTGAGTACTGCTTGTGATTGTGCTGTTTGCTTCCTCTACATGTCAACTTCATCTCTAAGTGCAGAAGCAGAATCTCTTTCTACCACTAGTTTAGCCTCTAGAGCATCAGCAGTTGGCAATTCATAATGCACGATTGGGCCGGTGCCACTGCTGTGGGATGATGCAACGTCCATGGGGACCTCGCTCTTTGATCTTGGGCTAACCTGTTTTGCCATTAAAGTTCCGATTGGATTCAGAAAAGTTGAAGTTAGCAAAACATCTCAACTGGGAGTTATAACAGCAAACCAGTTAAACAAACAAGGAATTAAAGAGTTTCAATTGGATGCTGAAAAGTAGTTATTAACATCATTGTAACCCGTTGTTTCAGCAGCAAAGCAGTTAAACAAACAAGTAGATATTTAAGTTAAGGCAAACAGGTAATTCTTAACAGTAAGTATCAAACACATAGATAGGCACAGTCTACAATATGATTAACAGGCTGTGCCATTATGTAATCAGTAGCAAGCTAAATTAAGCCAAGCAACATAATTGAACAATTTTGCAATAAGTGGCTAACTAAAATTCTGAGAAGCAGGTAACTGAACTTACGCTAGTTCTTTGTATAGGCACACTGCAACTTCTTTTTCGCTTACAAGGTTTTACGAAGGAGTCCATGGCATCAATTGCTTGGATACGCAGTCCCAATACTTCTTTCTTCCCACACTGCATGGGTAAGTCGAATGGTTAATCTGGTAAGATGGTGCATCCTTGATATGTTATATGAGGACGTGTAGTCAGACTAGTTGTAGCCAAACACATCACACTGGCTTTTACTGTATATTTCATGTGATTACTTTTGGCATATCGAGATCTAAGCAATCTACAATAGGATGAAAAGACTGGCATCCTTCACATTATTGGCGAACTCAGTTCATAGAAACAAACAATTCAACCATTCTGTGGGTAAATCAAAAGCGCCACTGGAATATTTTTCACTATCCAATCATACATGCAAAAAGGGGCAACGCCACCATAGGGGCTGGTATGGGCGGCCGCCTCAGGTGGCTGGAAAGTGTGCACCTAGTTTGAGTCGTCCAGGTTGGCCCACGCTAGTTTTGTTCGTCCCAACGCATGAGTAGGCAATGTAAAAAATGAAGAAAAATGTTTCAATTTGGATGGGCCAATAACATAAGTGCAAGGCAGGCCCTATAGCAGGCTCGCGGCCCAAACGAGCGCCTCCCATATCGATCGACAGTAGGAAAAATCCCAATTCATTCGCTCCAGCCTCCAGTCTGGTTTGCTCCTAACCTAGCCGCCGCTGGACAGACCGACACAGCACTTCCTCGCGCCCTCGTTGGAGGGCGGTCGCCGGGCTTCAATCGAACGGAAGGACAAGAAGATGAAGATCCAACCCTGGGTGTAGCCTGCATGGGAGGCAGTGGCGGCAACACGGGCATGGCATCGAGCTTGCGCAAACGCACAATCGTAGCTTGCAAGAGTAGCATGCGCAACGAGCAGGTACATCACATCCCTGATTATATCTAATTCAACTCTTCAATTTATGGCCAATAGTTAAACCTGACGGTGTTGTAAAACTGCTTGTATGTAGGGAATCTATGAGAAAATGAAACCAATTTCTACTTATTTTATAACTCCCCCAATCAGTACTGAACTAACTGAATCTGATGTATCTAATCAAGTTTCCGGTGCAAACATACAAGCTCATGTTGTTCTTGAGCCTGAAGTGTCTAATGAACAGACTGCTAATGAAGGATTTGATGCAAACATTTTACATGCTCCTGGTGATGAACATATAGTGTCTAATGAGGGATCTAATGCAAGCATTTTGCAAGCTCATTAAAGGATTTAGTGTCTAATGATGATCTACTATGTTGAGAGAGACAGAGATTTGCAGGCATTGATGACAAGAAAATTATAGTGCATTTTCATAGCTTGAGGAAACGTCGAGGCCATCTACCAGAAAGTCCCCGTATCATGACAACATAGCATAAATACTTTTCTATTCTGTTGTTTGAAACTATTGGCATACTTGTGCAGGATAGATATATTGATATGCAGTTTGCGCACTGGTTATACGTGCAATTACACTTCGATATTTTCAGCTAGAGAACGAATAATTCAAGCAGGTACAGACCATGTTTGTAGTCCTTGTACACCATGTTGCATTTTGTGTTTTTTGGTGCTTGCATCATTTAGTGTTTATAATCTGAACTACTTTGGATCATTAGCTGGGTTTCAAAGTGCATGTAGCTTCACATTTCTCAAGTTATGTTGATTTCCGTAGTGCAAGTGCCTTCGTATTTTTTAAGTTAAATGTTCGCCCCTGGTAACTTGAATTCGTGGATCAGCCACTTCACACAAATCATACACGAATGCCAATACGAATTAAATGAAATGCAGGCACTTATGCTAGCTCGTTGTACAGGCTCACTGCAGCTCTGCTTGCGCTTGGGATGTTCCATGTACAAGTCCATATTACCACTTCCTTGGATGTGCAGGCCTTGTGCTCCTTGCATCCCCCTCTGCATTTTTGAAACGGCGAATGGTTGATCAAATAAGAGGAATCGACCTTGATGTTGTACCAGAGGACAGATACTTACAAGGTTATACGGGTGTGCAGGATGTGTACCAGATCCCGTAGCGCCGTCATGCTTCGCTAAAATATGGATTTGCTTGTTTCAGATGTTATCTCCAGAAGAAATAAGAGTTAAGGTCAGAGTTGGATAGGCATGTAAGCTAAGAGAGCAGTGAAAGGATATCCAAACATCGTCGGAACAATGCACAAGGGAGTGATGTGTGGATACCTAGTTCGGGCCGGCGTTTGGGCATGCTCGCCTAGCTAGAGTGCGGGTCACTTCAGAGCCGTTGAGGGTGATGCGCTGGCGTTGGCTGGACACGCACGGATGCAGATCTTGAGTGGCAGCGGAGCGCTACGATGCGGTGGACGAGACCGTTGGTGAAGCCCCAACGGCCTCGGGGGGCGGAGGTGCAATGATGTGCTCGGTGAAGTAGCCCCGGTGAGCTGGGAGACGGCGTCGGTGAAGCGCACCTGATGCGGTGGAACTCGGTGTCTATGAGGCACGTCGGTTGCGGCGGCCGACGTTGTCGGTGGACCACCCGGTGCGGTGGACGAGGGCGTAGATGAGGTAGCTCCAGTGCGGTGGTGAAGTGCGACCATCGTCTTCGTCGTCGTCGTCCGGCACAGAGGTGGGGAACAGTGGGGAAAGAGACGAGACGAGGGGCGATTCGAGGGTTGGCGGCGAATTAGGGATTTGAGCAATCTAGGCGTGGAAGGGGACGGTGGAAAAGAGAGATTTTGCAGGGCTGGAATTGGGGCCGCCAGATATTTCAATCCGAAACGTGGAAGCGCGAACTTATATTGTCGTCGTCCTTTTTTTGGGGGGGAGGGAGGTGGGTGGCTGGGTGCTACGCGTCCGTCCGACACACGCGACCACCCTGCAGGACTATGCTTCGGTGCCTTAACGCACCTGCCTTTATGTCCATGACATATGGGCCCAACAGATGGCTGGCCCACATGTCAGTGACCCAAAGGCATTTGCCTTTAAGGCACCAAAGCAGCGTCCACCCCGACACGACCCTGGTTTGCCTGGTGCACCTACATTTGAGAATGCAAATGAATCTGTATGTATTACCATGCTCATGTTTTCCTTGCAATAATTAGTCATTCGAAACGAGATACTCCATCCGTTCACTTTTGTAAGTCGTTTCAGACAACTTAAAATAAACTGTTCTGCACATTGTCTGAAATGTCTTCAAGGTCTTATAAAAGTGAACAGAGGGAGTACTATAAATTAATTAATGAGGAGTTATTTGAAAAAAAATTGAAACGGTACCCACGCTAACGTGGATTAGAGTGTGTGTCACATAATTAGTTATTTGAATTAGAGTGTGTGTCACATAGTTAGTTATTTGAATTAGAGTGCGTGTCACGTAGCGATCTCCAATTCTAACATGGATTTCGCATTTCACTGTAGCCATGCTACTTTTTAATACAAATTCATATGTATATGATGAACACCATGGTAGTGAGAAAACTTTTGGATGGATTCAAACATATGACCTACAAAATAGCACAACAAACTGAGTCAATGTCAACTTTTCGAAACGTAGTATGGCACGAATTCGAAATAATTACCCGTATGCTTGGTCCTCGGTTCAAATCTTACAATGTACACCGAATTGAAACATCGATATTAAGTCTCGTACTATGTACATTCAAATGTTGTTTTTAGCCCCCCCCCCCCCCGCACAAACGCTACATACTTCCTGTATCGGCCAATCTTCCTCTCCTAACCACCTTAGGAAGCTATCAGTTTCCAACACACGTTCATTCATTCTCTCCATGTTTCGATCTCTAAGTCCATTTGCTAATTATTAAGGTTTTTTTGAGCACATATTCTTTTTGTTAGCATTACAGCCCATATTGTGGCCACGGTTAAAAAATTATATGAAATTTTGCATATTTCAGTGCAGTCCGAACTGTTTTTAATCCCGAAATTTCGACTCACATTCAAACTGATTTTAAAAATAAATGTATATCAATATAAAATCCAACAAATTCTCCACGCATAAAAATTAATGTAATTTAAAATCTCGAAATGAAAAAAAAGATATTTGAAACTAATTGCCGGTTTGATATGTTTAAAAAATGTACAGTCCATTTCTCATTACTGATGGGCCATTTTCTCGGCCAGTCGAATGAAAGCTCTCCTCGTCTTGAAAGATTTGCAGCCCAACAGGCCTGACAAAGCGGCTTACTTGGCAAATCACAAAAAAACTGGGATGTGGCCATGGACCCAGCTGTCAGCCTCTCCACGTACAGTACTCTTCCGATGGAATGTCGTTGACCATGCCGCGCCGAGAGCACCAAGGCGGTGGACGACGGCGAGGCCTAGGAAGGGGACGACGCGGAGCCGAGGAAGACGCGGAAGTGGATGCCCACGCGGAGAGGAGTACGAGGGTTCACTGGTTCTGCTGCGGTGTGAGGCTGCCGTCGCCGCAGGGCCTGGCTAGCGGTGGGAGTAGTAGGGGCGATGAGGCCTCAATGGCAGCACAGCCGGCCACTGGAGGCAGGAGCAAGCGGTCTCCCCGGCGCTGGTTGGGGCGGCTGGTGCAAGAAGAGCAGCGATTGAAGAAGCAGCAGGACCGTTCGATTCAAATCCAACGGTTACTGCTGCTAGAATCGTTTGTTGACTAAGTTGACAAGCCCTGCGTACGCGTCAACTTAGTAGGCCCACAGGTCAGCCTCCCAACCGGTGCGCCCCAGATGTCAGTGGGAGGAATCATTTTTTCGCGTAATAAGGAGGCAGTTGATTGCGTGTGGCCAGGCCAGCAGAGGGAGTAGGGTGGGGAGGGGAAGTCTGTGCGGCATCACAGCGGGCCACAAGAGGAGGGAGCAGGCAGTCCTGCCGGCGCTAGTTTAGGCGGCTGGAGCAGGAAGATCAGAAATTGAAGAAGCACGTCGGCCGTTGGATGGACATCCAACAGTCACTGCTGCTAGAATCGTGTGTTCACTGACAAAGCCTTGCGTAAACAAGTCAGCCTCAAAATCTGTGGCGTGTATAGCCCATTTGGTATTATTTTTATAATTTTTACTCATTTTCTAATTCATATGGAATTTATTGCAGCCCGTTTTCCATTTTTAGAATTGCTGGCCATTTTCTGGTCAGTACCAGGGTCAAAAAATCAACTAAATATGTGGGAAATTTTGAAAATTCACAAATTTTTGTTGGGGAACAAAATATTCTTAATCCAAAAATTAATAGCCATACTAAAACAAATTTAAAAATAAATTAGTACTATGTCATGTTAAATCCAATGAAATACATATAAGATATTAGTGAAGAACAAAAACAAAAAAAGAAACTTATATCCCATTTGCTATAATTTTTTTGGAATTTTCAACCCTTTTTGATATTACTTTTAATAGACATTGACCATACTCTTAAGCCAGGCCGGAATGCATCCCTCCTCGTCTTGAAATATTTGTAGCCCAGTAATTCGGAGAAAACAAATAGGCCTAGCTAGCTTGGGTATTCTTGAAAAAGAAATATTGGGCTACCTATTTTCCCAAAGAACTGGTGCATGAGAATTTAGCTTTATTTATTTATTTATTTACTTATTTATGTTTAGGGGACCATGAGCATGTACCTGGGCCGGATTCATGTGAGAGCCTCCCTTCCAGTTAATTATGGGCTTCTCTATTGGGCCTTCATCAGTGGGATGCATGTTATCAACAAGTGGAAAATGTGTTCCGTACGAAAAATAGTATGCGCTACATACGGTACGGGGCACTAAAGGATCGAACCGTGCAATGACTTCCAAAACATTGTGTTTGTCATTCTAACAACACATTTATTCAACCAACAGATGAAATATACTACTGATTGTACATTGAAAACAGCATCAGCAGCAACCAGGGCTGGGGGTGCAACAAAAGCAGTAAGCAGGCTAGAAGAGTGAAGACGTAGCTCTCTCTTCCAAACCAAACATCAGCCATCATTACAAAAGGGCTACCAAAAAGAACAAGTGTATGCATCAAACTAAATAAAGATCCTACTACACCAAGTGTACGCATCTAACTAACTGGCTCAGTTAGACGTTACTATTTATTACGCTGTGGATATTGGCTGACGGCTTGAACCAGATGGGTGCCTGACGGGGGAAACTCCAGCCAGCAGGTCGAAGTCTGATACTTGCGACCCTCTCTCCTACTTTGGGCTGCAGAGTGTGGCGGCACATATCAGGATATGGTGCATGCAGAGACGCATGGTACGCTGTGTACACACAATTTTGCCTGATGAACGAAACCGCACTGCCATCATGATCCTTGCCGTCGGTTATCTCCTGGTTAATCGGATAATTCAGTCCGACAAACAGAGAGCATGTACCAAGGCTACTTACCAGCCTCCAGTAAAAAAATCCTGAAGGCCCAGAGAAGCTGGGATCCTGCTCAAAGACCTTGCAGTGACTGTGATTGTATTCCGTGAAACAACACGTCCGGTACGTGTGAACGATCATCAATCTTCGCCATCGTCTGATCAAGCCAGGAACCACCTGCAACTGCCATGCCGCTTTTCTTTGAAAGGTTCTGGGATTAGGAAGGGTAGGGACACCAGGCGGCCTACAATGTCATATCAAGTTGGAGTCAAATAAAAAGGGGCTCTTGATTTAGTCAATCTTAAGAACAGCATGTTATGAGCATGAATATTTTTTCAGCAAATGTTGACAGTGATATAAGCAAGCCATCATGATATCATAGGAAAGTAACAGACTGCTGTAACAGCCATTTGTAGCAATGACTGGAGTAGGCCAGCAATACGTCCAGCCATAGAAGGAGTCGACAGCGTAAATGAAGCCCTTGTGTTCAATGGCATCAGAGAACCATGGAGGATGTATGATCCTGCGATGGACGTGCAGATTTATCCACTTACCGCAGTGACCTGTCAGATAGGCGAGACCGCGGTTGAAGAACACAATTAGCCTGAAGTCTTTATAATTCGCAGATCTTGTGGGCACTTGCCAGATTACAACCTTGAGCAAATCAAACTTGGTATCATGTTGGCTACTGTAAGATTCTGAGTATTCTGGGCCGCGGTTCCAAAGCAGTGCAGTGTTAATCGAAGGAAGGGGGATCAATCACCGGGTGTAGACCTCCACAAGCATCCAGCTGCCGCGACCGTCGACGAGCACCATCCAAGACGTGTTCATGCCGACCCAGTACATACCGTTAATGTAGTTGAGGCTGGCGGGGATCGGATTGCAGTCAAGGGGGTTGATGCTTGCCACCCTACGATCGTTATGCTGCGTGCTTATTCGGATTAAATATCGTAGTAACTTGCTCATATATTCAACTGGCGCAACGTCCCCTACAGCCACTCCCGTTTCATGGATGGCCTGGTCGATGCCTCCAAGGAGCCCTTCATCCACTGCTATGAGTGCCCGATGTCGTTTTGTGGCTCGCCGGCGGACATGGTGCATCACCTCACGGGTGCGTGCAGCGGTCACTGCTGGCCCTCGGCGGAGAACATCAAGTACGAGACGTGCTACCCGTTCACCATGCCAGAGTCGCTGGAGGATCACCGCCGCCTGCTAGTCTCAGAGGAGGACGACAGCGTCTTCCTCTTGATTGTGGGCACCGGCGAGGCCCGCGCAGGCCGCCGCCCCATCCCTGTAATGTGCGTCAGGGGCGACACCGCTGACACTGACACGAGGCCGATGTACGGGTGCGTGGTCAGTGTTACTACCCCTCTGGGTCGCGTGGGCAGCGACACCGGCCTCATCAAACGGACTTGGACTCTGGGGAGCTGGGACTATCCCGCCAATGTGGACTTGGAAAACCCATGGCATCCTTTACCCATCGACGCGGTGCACGGGGACTCCAAGGAGGTTCACCTGGACATACGCATTATCAAGTTAAATGTTGATCATTAGTCTTCTCTCAATGTAATCTGTTGTCTAAGCATGTGGAGACTTCCATGCAGGATCTTGCTCTATTGGAGTATCGCGCATGAATAAAAGTGTATCCGTTTATGGTTTAGTCTAGAATCTTCCATGTATGAATTTTTACTACAGTACTGGTGAAAGACTTACGATGAACCATTTCTTACATCTCCTCTGCCCGCTTGCAGGTCATCCTGATTTAATCCCTCCGTCTAGGTGTATAAGGGCATGGTTAATATTACTTAATAGTATAGCCAACTGTTGACTATAAGAAAGTGCCATGTCATCTGTAGCCAACATGTATAACAATCGATACTCAAAAACTAATTCTTAAAGATCATTTCTTGCAAATCACAATAAGTGTTATTTCTTCACAAGTTTTGGATGCAGGTTGAACAGTTGAATGCTTTTGTTTGCAAAAGATACCTTTTATCTATTTCACCCGGATGTTTGTGAGCTCTAGAGATGAAATAATATCCGAAGAAACCTATCGATACCCGTTACACATCAGATGACCCCCACATCCTTTGTCAAAATAAACAACTCCCCGATCAATGCATTTCACTCTTCGGTGCAATGCACGGGCACCTTACTACTATAGATTAGCACAACCGAAAATTGAACTAACATTATATATAGTATGATAAATGCTGATGCATGTCATCTAAAATTATATCATTCAAAACTATGTTCAAATACGAATCTAACGATATAGTTTTTGTTGACATGCACTAACATTTTGTCAGTTAAATCTTCAGTCAAATTCAATGGGGGACTAATAAACCACGACCGATGTAGTACAAGTGTAGAGGGCGGCGCTGCACGGGAGTCTCACCTCTCACCCCGCTCGTGGCGTGGCAGTAAAGCCGTCATATCACAAAACCCAACCACTCCCAGTAATAAGTGGCCTGGTGAAATAAATGGACAAGCAACCATCACATCCCTCCGTATTTTTTGCATTTCATCTATGTGCATTTACTTTCTCCGGTTCATCTCGCACACTCGATCCCTAGCTACTACTCCTAGGGCCAGTTCTTTTGGTGGCTTCCCCAGCTTTTCCCACAAGACTAGTCACAGTGGAGAGTAACAATAAGGCGCCTCACTCATTTATTTGGGCTTCTAAACTACTACTCCGTCCTGGCTTATTCCTCACCATTTTAATTTGTGCTAAATTTTGACCAAAGATTTAACTGGTTTATTCCTCACCATTGTGATCCCTACGTCTAGGTGTGTAAGTCATCTTACGAAAACCAAATAATCCCAAAACACTTAGGCGCGGTGCATTAACTTCTACCTCGTTTCTTGTTTCTTGACATATCAACCAGTAAGAGATAAAGAGTGTGCATGCTTTTAATGACTTGAGATATCAAACACGACAAGCAGTGGTTAGACTACCCACAATGGGAGTAACATAGGTAGTAAAATCACACATTTCTAGATAAAATAGATGATGTGGCAAACAATAAATGAAGAAAGATAGGAAAGTAGTAACATAGCTAGTTACTACTAGTATGAGTAACATCACATATATAAAGGCAAGATGAGTCTATAGCGTAATAAATGAAGTATTGCATGTTATCACACATATGTTACTCCCCACTGTAGAGGTAGTAACATAGACTAGTAACATACGCATGTTACTACTCTATGTTACTACAAATTGTGGCTAGTCTTAGTTCATTGCATGCAATACTATTAATTAGCAAATAAACATTAACGTTTCTCGTTTTCTCATCCTCCTTGGTTACAGTGCACAGCCTAAGATGACTTACTCACCTAGATGGATGGAGTAGTGCATGTGACATGCACTAACATTTCATTAGTTAAATTTATGATCAATATTTGACACAGATTATAATGGGGACCAATAAACCAGGATGGAGGTAGTAGTTATGGGATTACTAATCTAGAAGCCAAAAAGAACTGGCCCCTGGTACTCCTACTAGTAGTAGTACTCAAGTTGGAATTCCAATTGCACGGCACAACTTGTTCGGCAAAAAATTCGATACAGGGTGTAGGAAGCGGTTTGGGAATTTGCATGCCTTTCCAACCAGTGAGATACTCCGTACAAAGTACGACAGAGAAATAACCACAGAGAAGGAAGCTAAAAGTAAACAATCAAACGAGCATTTTTGCATTTGTTTTGCATTGAATCGTTTCACAAGCTTGACTAGTGTTGTTTTTCTACTTTTACAAAAAACGCATCGTAATGTTAAAACGTGCATTTGCACGTACATAAGTAATAGTAGTACTCCCTCCATCTAGGTGTATAAGTCCTCCCTCCTTCTTGGTCACGGTGCACAACCAAACATGACTTATTGACCTGGACGGAGGGAGTAGCACAGTCTGCAAGCATATATCGAGAGGGACATGTAGTACGATAGTATATAGTAAAGTTTGTGCTATATGCACGTACTTGTAAAATGCATACGAATGCATAAGGTTTCCAAACTTTCCCTTTTACATACTTAATTAAGGACGCTAAAAATTCCTGAACGTTCGGGATTTATCATTTGCGTCCCAAAACTAATGAGATTGCCTTACGAAACAAAAATTATACTCCTCCTAAAAGCCACGGCGCTCGCAGGAGCGCTTGCGGCGTGCCACGAGTGCCCTGGTGCGCGGTCGTTTCCCAGCGTGCCGACACAACGCCTCTTCCTCAGCCTCACAACTCGCGAGGTGCTGATTAGCGGCTTGCCGGCGGGCGAGCGTGATCTCACCGGTGTGGTGATCCGGCGCCAACAGGTACTCCTCCTCGCTGGAAGCGTGCACCTGGTCCACGTACCGCCAAGCGTAGTTGAGGCGCTTGGGCCCGACTGCACTCACGGCGTCGGCGCGGGCGTCCTCCACCACCCTCACGGCCGTCGCACGAGCCTTCTACCAAAGAGCCAATTGCCTGACTCTCTCGAACGCGACATAGGCCTCCCAGGCAGCTTGTTCCGTGGTGCGCTTCTCTTCCTCGGCCTTCTTCTCCGCCTCTATTTTGGTGCGCTCTGCTGGAGGCAAAGCCTCCCACAAGGCGACATCCATTTATTTCCAAAGCTCCTCAAGGCTGGGGGGCTCGGCGGGCGGCGCGGCGTTCTCCTCATAGCAGGGAGCCGACGCGTCCCCCGGCACGCGTGCTGGCGAGATTGGGAACGTTGACGCGTCCACCTCGACGCGTCGCGGTGAGGAGCGGAACGCCGACACATCCTCCTCGACTAGTGGCGGCGAGGAACGGAACGGCGACGCGTCGCGTTGCGGAGAGGAGCGGAACACTGACGCATCTTCCTCGACTAGTGGTGGCGAGGAATGGAACGGCGACGCGTCCTCCTCGACTAGTGGCGGCGAGGAACGGAACGGCGACGCGTGACCGTCTGCGCGGTGCAGCGAGGGGCTCCTAGGGCTTCGGAGGGCGATGTCATGGTGGTCGACGTGAGAGGGAGGGGAGGAGATAGCGATGAACGTGAACGTGAGGGGGAGGAGATAGCGATGTCGTGGGAGGCGCAGTATTTATAGCGAGGAATGGCACACCTACGTAAGATATGGACTGAGCTGCACTGACTTAACAGCAGGCCCAATTGCGTCACTGACATGTGGGCCAGACCCTTGTTGGGCCCACATGTCACTGACCCAATGCACCCGCAGTTAAGTAACAACTACGTGGGCATATTTGTTGGAGTAAATTACGGGGGAGCGAAGGGGTGGAAATATTGCTGGTCACAACGGATTGGACGAGCGTGGGGGGAGGAGAGTCATGCATGCAGATTTTTTCACACGGGGTGGAGTGGTGGGACCGCCGGAGGGAGAAGGAGAGTTTGGTAGGTATATTGTTTCCACACATGGAGAGGAAAAGATTTGGAGACGAACGGGCTTCCTACAGGTATGGGGAATGGTGCATAATAAGTCATCTTGCATGCCGGGCTAGGTATAGTCTCAAGTCATTAAAAACATACATGCCCCACACATGTTCATATTTCAAGGTGCACTAAATTATTGCATGCGATGATTAAGGCTGGCCATAATGGTGGTATCTTAGCTGGTATCATGCACACGGGAATAGCAAACATGCTGATGTGGCAAAGAATTAAAGAAGAGAGGGGTGTTAGAGTAACTAGTGTTCATGCATGCATTGTTAAACACATTTTTTTGTGAAGAACGCCAACACTAGTTGAGTACTTTTGCAGACTTCAGAAACTATTCCACCGCCTCTACTATCTTGCTAAGAGTAGGTGAAAATTTTGAATCGAGCCCTTTAAACTAGAAGGGAGGTAGTGGTACTCTAATAGCTAACCTTGTTGTGATGACAAGATAGGACATGGAACGCACCTAGACGGAGGAACTAGTCTGCATTGTGCATTTAAGTTTTGTCTGAAGTCAATGTACCTCTACTTTCACCAGACTTATAGAAAAATGTGTCAACATTCACAATGTCAAATCAATATTTTACACTCATTATAAAACGTAGTTCTTATACTCATTATAATCAATATTGTAGATATTGATATTTTTAGTACAAATTTGGTCGTGGGATTTCATTGATGCCTGTCAAAGCGTGGAGGAAGCGGAGCTTAGGGCTTGCATTGTCGGTCTCTACATAGGTATTTCTCTTCATAATCCTGTAATTTTAGAGACTGGTTGCGCTTTTGTGGTAGCGTCTCTTGCATCGGGGGACTATGACAGGTCTGTTATGCGTGACCTGAAGATGAAAGCGTTGAGCATCTCGAAGTTGATCAACAATCATCAATTGTCAAAGATTAGCCGTTCGGCCAATAAGGTGGCACATTTAATTGCTAAGTATAGCTTTGACAATAGATTAGATGATATTCTTGTAAATAACGTACCGCCCTGTGTGGTGAATAATGTATCGAATGAGTGTATTGGTGTGGCTGGTTAATTAATATAAGGCGGTGTTCAAAAAAAGTATAAATTTGGTAAAACACTTTGCAAACGGTTTACGGGAGTAAAAAGGACCAGAGGGAGTATCACGCATGCGGAGTAGGCAAAAAAATTGCTTGTCTAAAAAAAGGCAAAAAATTTGCTCATTTATAGCCGCTCGAAGTCTCAAAGGGCGCGACCGCGCGAGGGAGGCGAAGGTCGTGGGAGGCGCGACGTTTGACGGAAGTAAGTGAAGTTACATCCACACGCCGGCATGGCGTGCGAACATGCAGAAGCTATACTGTCGGGCCTACGATATGGGTCTAGTAGACATGATATCTACTGGGTCCCGCATAGTTCTCGAGAACTCTTTGGGGGCTTGCAGCCATTTATCCACCAGGCAAGCCAGCAACCCCACGTCGTTCGCACGCCCTACTCGTCCCCGTCTTCTACCTTACAACAGTTCGCTCCCAGTCGTCCGGTCCTTTCACATTAGTTCGCTCCTAGTTTTTTTTGCGGGGTACAACAGTTCAACTTCTCCTAACCCTCCTCCAAAATCCATGGCCTCCCAAATCTCCATGGTCGCCGCTGAGTACCAGGTTAGAGCCATCACCAGCGATCAGTTCATCGTCATCTACACACGTGGATTAGAGACGGTGAAAGCATGGCTTGCTCGCTTCCTACGCATGTTCAACAGTTCAACGGATGAGTGGGTCGCTGGGCTAGATGTTGATTACACCACAGTCCTGGGATGAGAGAAGGATCTAATGGACGAAGAGAGGAAGAAGCCCGCCGTGATCCAGGTTTGCGTACATAACGTTTGCTTGGTCTACCACATATGCCATGCCGACGTTGAGTGCCACGATTTTAAGAACTTCCTCAGGGACAAAAGAGTGAAATTCGTTACTGTAGGCTTTAAGAACGACAGGGATGTCCTGCGTCGGATAGGTCTCGTTGTAGGCCAGCCCTTCGATCTCCAGAAGGCAAGCCTGGTGTCCTCCTCTCAACCTTCAATGCTGACCCTGGCAGCAGCCATGATTGATCCTTTGTATGCTAAACTGAAGAAACCTCATCCCGAGTTTCATCATGCATGGGAGTCGAAGACATTAGATGAAGATCACATCCTGTACGCAGCAATGGATGCCTACCTTTGTTTAAATATCTACAAGGGTTGTATGAATAAGCAGAGCCCAGTGTCCGGTTCAAGCAAAGACGCGTCGGCGAAGAGGAAGAGGAAGAGGGACGAGGACGAAGTCGAGGACGTGGACTCGGACTCCGAGTAGGTGGCAGTGCCATCGCTCATGCTGGTTCTACTGCAGTGTCAAGCGGACTAGTTGCTTAGTTCATTTTCAAGGGTGTGTTGTGCTGAGGCCCCAGCAGAACTATGTTTATGTTCTTTCTCGTTATTTGAACTCTTTAGTACGTAAAGTAGCACTAGTACTATGTCTTACTACTGTTCTTCTTGCAGTTGGTACTACTGCTCGTATCTTCGTGTTCCTACTGTACTTAATACGTTCGTACTAGTAGTATAATTTGGGTCAGTCGATTTGTGAAAGAAGTTCGACGGAGCGAAGGAAGAAGACGGCAGAAGAGGTGGAAGAAGCCCTTCTAGCCATCCATGTTGCATCAAACGGCTCACATGAGTCGACTGGCCCAAATTGCTCCTTCAGATTGCAGGATCCACGTGGCATTCAAGGTCTTGAAGGTAGATTCTGCGTCCGCACCCAGTTTGTGGGCTCGACGCGCGCGCGACCGGCTTCCGCCGCGACAGCCACCATGCGCGCCTCCTCCGCGCGGGCGGAGACGACAATGACACGCTAGTTCCTCCTCGCCGGCGTGCTGGAGCACGCGCTCGTCCTCCTCTTCGTACGCTATGTGCATAGACGCGGCTCCACTAGTTGCTCGCGTTCTTGGCAGCGCGGCGACATCGCGAGGAGGGACTACAGACGACGTGAGCGGGCGAACCTTTGGCTTCATGGCACAGGGATGGCGGCGACACGGCGCTGATGGGTGAGAAATTGTTGGCCGGAGCAGGCGGCCGCCGGCATGCGCAACGGCGGCGGCGGCATATTGATGAGTGCGCGTGTGGGAGCTTACTTTAGTTTTGTATATAAGGTTGGTCAAACTTAAAAAAACCGTACTAGTACACGTAAACATTAGACTTAGGCAGCGCTTTTATTAGTTAGTACCACAGCCACGATACGGAATCCTGTGCAAGCGCGTGAACCGTGGCCGCGCGGTCGATCGAACGGTGCGTCACCGTGTCGCGCTCGAAGGACATCCACCGAACCTTTTTGTGTGTGTGAAAACAATCCTCGAATATTACTCAACTTTTTTCCCTGTGAAAGTTCTTGACGTTGCAGTATTTCCATATATTTGAATTTAGCTCTAGTTCGTGTTTATTTGGATTTTGACGTTTTAGGTGCGCCCTAGTTTTTTTAATACTGATTTTGTGTGTGTGACTGAGAGAGAACGTGTGTATGTGTCCATATGTGTGTTGTGGCGGAAGGGCAATGTGGAGACGGTGTGCGTGTGATACAGACATAGAGAGGTGTAAATGTGCAAATGATCATGCATGAGTGAGACATAGACAGATGCCGATATGTTGTGTATACATGAGAGAACGGTCTTCTAGTTTACTTGTGTGTGTGTGAGAGAGAGAGAGGGAGAGAGAGAGACAGAGAGAGGAGCATCCGTAACACAACAACCATCTCTCTCGATTCGTCCGTCCCTCGCACGGTCGCATGCAACACATGCATCAACGCACACATTTTGACACCCTCACCCGGCCCCTGCCCACCTCAAGGCCCGCACAATCTCTTCGTGAATACCCATTTCTCTCCTTAGGTTTGTTTTCTCTCAATATCTGACACACACACACACACAGAGAGAGAGACGCAGCACAACACACACACAGACTCCCCCGAGCACACAATTCATCCCCATCCAAGTTTATACGGCCACCACTCTCGCTTGTGCTTCTTTGCACCCCAACATGCACAACACCTCAATCTTCAAAGAGGGCATCGAGCAGATCAAAGACGGCGACCACACCGCACTAGAGAATGCGGGTTCATTTGGAAGCAGGGTGATGTGACGACGGCTCACTGACTCCTCCCCCACCCTCTCTCTCTCTCCCTCTCTTGCACAAAATTACCAATCCCTCTCTCCCCCGCACAAAATTGTCAATCCCTCAACCCACGAGATCCTTCCCCTCTCGTCCATGTTTTTCCAGCTCTCTCATCAAACATGTTGTCTCTTCTCCTTCCACGTATACAGAATCCATATGCTGTAACACCCTCGATACGACTATAGCTCCCACGTGTCGAGGCACGACTTAGAGACATAATCGTATTGAAGGCATATGTTGCAAGTTAGGCAATCTTCACAACATCCCATGTAATATAAATAATAAAGGGGAGGTAACATAGTTGGCTTACACTCGCCACGTCAATCAAGTACATAAATAACATTACATCATCCAAACACTCATGGCCCGGCTACGGCGCCAAAATAAAAGAGAACCCAACATGCGACAACGGTCCCGTTCACCCCCAACTGGGCACCACTACTGATCATCAGGAAAGGAAACATAGTAACGTTGAGAGTCTTCGTCAAATTCCCACTTGAGCTCATACGCGTCTCCTGGAGCGGAATCATCAGGCCCTGCATCTGGTGTAATAGTAATCTATGAGCCACAGGGACTCAGCAATCTCGCACCCTCGCGATCAAGACTATTTAAGCTTAAAGGTAAGGCAAGGTAAGAATATGAGTGGAGCTGCAGCAGGCGACTAGCAAGTATGGTGGCTAACTTATTCGCAAAAGAGAGCGAGAAGAGGAGGCAAAGCACGAGCAAGAAACTAGAGAACAACCTGCGCAAACATTACTCCAACACCGTGTCCACTTCCCGGACTCCGCTGAGAAGAGGCCATCACGGAAACACACTCAGTTGATTCATTTTAATTAATTAAGGTTCAATTTATCTACAACCGGACATTAACAAATTCCCATCTGCCCATAACCGCGGGCACGGCTTTCGAAAGTTCAAATCCCTGCAGGGGAGTCCCAACTTAGCCCATGACAAGCTCTCACGGTCAACGAAGGAATAGACCTCCTCCCAAGACGTTCCGATCAGACTCGGTATCTCGGTAATTCAAGACACTTCGACAGGTTAAAACGAGACCAGCAACACCGCCCGAATGTGCCGACAAATCCCGATAGGAGCTGCACATATCTCTTTCTCAGGGCACACTCAGATTGTCCTAGGTACGGGTAGGCCAGCCCAGAGTTGCCCCTGGTGGCCACCGGTAGCTGACAGGTGGACCAACACTCAGAGGAGCACTGGCCCGGGGGGGTAAAATAAGATGACCCTTGAGTCTGCAGAACCCAAGGGAAAGAAAAGGCTAGGTGGCGAATGGTAAAACCAAGGTTGGGCATTGCTGGAAAAGCTTTAATCAAGGCGAACTATCAAGGGGTTCCCATTATAACCCAACCGCGTAAGGAACGCAAAAATCCGGGAACATAACACCGATATGATGGAAAATAGGGCGGCAAGAGTGGAACAATACACTAGGCGAGAGGCCGAGCCTTCCACCCTTTACCAAGTATATAGATGCATTAAGATAACATGGCATTATAATGATATCCCAACAAGTAAATAAAAGATGTTCCAACAGGGAACGGCCTCCAATCTTCACCTGCAACTAGCAACGCTATAAGAGGGGCTGAGCAAAGCGGTAACATAGCCAATCAACGGTTTGCTAGGACAAAGGTGGGTTAGAGGTTTGACATGGCAATTTGGGAGGCTTGCAAGCAAGTGGTAGGCATCGTAGCAATGGCATAGCAAAAGAGCGAGCAAACTAGCATAGCAAAGATAGTAGTGATTTCGAGGGTATGATCATCGTGCCTGCACAGTTGTCAGAGTTGACTGGATCCTCAAAAGCGAACTCAACGGGATCCTTGTTTGCGAACTTGTCTCCCGGCTCTACCCAAACAAGACAAACAAGCAATAAGGATACAATCAACCACGTGCAAACTCAAACAAGACAATGCAAAGATGATATGCTATGCGGGATGCAAAATGCAAGATATGACAGGAAATGCATGAACCTGGCCTCAACTTGGAAAACCAAGTGTGCCACTGGAAAGATGAGATGAAATCACTTGAAACGATATAAAGAACGCCGGAATCGGAGTTACGGTTTGGAAATGGCAAGCGATTCAAATATGACACCGGTCTGCGATTTACAGCAAGTAGCCATCTAAATGCAATGAGATGAACATGCTACAACACCCAAACATGACAACAAAACACATGGCAGGGATGCACACAAGATGCTTAACAAAAGTCTAGAACTGAGCTACGGCCAATTCATCCATTAACAGGTTCAAACAAGCATGGCAAAAATGCATATGGAAAACAGATCTCAGACTTAGTGAAATTAACACTTGTCTGGAATTTCAGATCAGGTAGCCCTCTTCGGAGCAACAAAACTACATGCTACAGGACCTGAACATGGCAAAGTAAAACATGGCATGAAGCTACTCAAAGATCTTAACAAAAGTCCCTTAGTTACCTTGAGCCAAAAGGGATCAGAAAATACAATTGCAAGCATGTGAACATAGCAAAAACATAATCAGTTTTCAGACTTAGTGAAAAACTGACACATGCTGAAATATAACTCAAGTAGGCATGTTCACGAGCTCGATGCACTCACTATGGTGAAAGTCATGGCAAGACAAGCATACACCCATCAAGAAGGCACAAAAAGAAAGCTAGACATGGCAAGAACAATATCATAGCATGCACGGATCAACTACAACATCACCGGCAAAATTGCAAACAAGTTGACAATCTACCCAGATTCACAAAGTAGCAAAAGTAGAGCTCGATTGACTCAAGCTAGGGTGCTCCGTAATTTCAAACAAAGACATGGATGGATAGAGCACTACAATATTAACAAAACATCCTTACTGATCATCCTCAAAAGAGGCACGAATCACTAGGAAACAACATGAACATATGGCATCATGAGATAAACAGCTCCAGGACTTAGTGAAATTACTAAGTCCCTGAAAACAGACTTAACAAGTGCACCACTTTGCAAGCTTGCACAGGTCACCGCACACATCCTAAAAATACATCGGTTGCACCTCTGGAAAGATGAAAAAACCCTTAACAAAACACATGTAGAGCACACGGGCATATCATGCACACAATAATCATGGCAAAAATGACAAAAGTGCTAAATGGAGTAGCAGATCTGACAATTATCTCAAGTAGCCCTCTTCTAACAGCATTTCGGGCATAAAGATGAGCTCAAATAAAAATGATGCAATGGAATGAAATGATGTACTCTCTGAGATGAACACTTTGATATGCTACATGCATGAATCGGAGCTACGGATGCAAAGTTATGGGGCTACGAACATGTGCATAGGGACTGAGAATATCAGGGACTTAGTAAAAAACAACCCCGGATCTAGGGTTTGACCGGCGCGGAATCCGAGGCGGGGCCGGCGCGCACTGTTCACGCCGGAGTTCGTCGCCGACGTCGCCGGAGTGGAGAGGAGAGGCCGGGTCGGGGCCGGCGGTGGCGGCGGCGGTCGGAGGCGGCGGCCGGGCGAGGCGGCGGCCGGGCGAGGCGGCGGCGGCGCGAGGCGTGAGGCGGCGGCGGTGCGAGGCGGCGGCGCGGGGCGGCGTGAGGCGGCGGCGGCGCGGGGCGGCGTGAGGCGGCGGCGCGCGGGCCGGGAGGTGGCGGCGCGGCGGCGCGGCGGCTCGGGCCGCGGGGGCCCTTCCTGGGCCTGGCGGGCCGCCGCGGCGGGGATGGCGGCTGTGGCCATGTGGCGGCGCGGGAGAGGCTGGGCGCGGTGGAGCGGACGTGTCCGGTCCGTCCCGGACACATCCGGCGGTGGCGGTGGATGGATCTAGAGTTAGGGGGAAGAGTGGAACCGCAAATTTGAAGGAGGGGGTCTATATATAGGCATAGAGGGAGCTAGGAGAGTCCAAATGAGGTGCGGTTTTCGGCCACGCGATCGTGATCGAACGATCTAGATGATGGAGCAGAGTTAGGTGGGTTTTGGGCCAAATTGGAGGGGTGTTGGGCTGCAACACACACGAGGCCTTTTCGGTCCCTCGGTTAACCGTTGGAGTATCAAACGAAGTCCAAATGATACGAAACTTGAAAGGCGGTCTACCGGTAGTAAACCAAGGCCGCTTGGCAAGTCTCGGTCCAATCCGGAAATGTTTAATCCCCACACACGAAAGAAAGCTAGAAATGACCACCGGAGGAGAACGGAGCGCCAGAATGCAAAACGGACAACGGGGAAAATGCTCGAATGCATGAGACGAACACGTATGCAAATGCAATGCACATGACGACGTGATATGAGATGCATGACAACGACAACAACACATGGAGACAAAAACCCGAACCCAAGGAAATAAATATAACTTAACCCCGGAAATGGCAAGAGTTGGAGTACAAATAGGGAAAGTTATATCTGGGGTGTTACATATGCACACGCATCTCATGTATATTACATGTATCCATCTTTCTCACAGACCTAACTTCTTCCTCTCTCTTTCTCTCTCTCTATCTCTCTCTCTCTGTCTCGTTAGGTTTGTCTCCTACTCTCTCATCCACATACATACAATCTTTCCAGCCCTATCTGCTCCATCTTCAAAAGCTCTCTCTGCACATTTCATTCACACATTGGGATATGTCAAAATGTTGCTTCTATAATGGCTGATGTAGAGTTATGGTTGTTTTTGTTGCATCCTACAAAGTAATAACTATGAAATGCATTTAGATTCTCATTTGACTGGGCTTATGTGAGTTTGAGCATGTTGTGAAGTACTATAGACCTTGTATACATCTTGGAATTCGACAATGATTGTAATTATTGAATTGTATAGACCATTACATTCGAAGTCAATAGCCTAATATATTTATTTCACAATTTCAACAAATGATTAGTTCACTACAAACTAAGAAAACAAATGTGTACTCCCTCCGTTTTTATTGAAGTCTGCGTATTAGCATTGGTCAAAGTCAAGTTTTGTAAACTCTCAGAAAGCTTATAACAAAAAATATTAACATATACAATAACAAATAAATACCATTAGATTCATTATTGAATGTACTTTCACATCATACATATTTTTTATGGTAAATATTTATATTTTTCTATAAACTTGGTCAAACTTTAGGAAGTTTGACTTCGGTCAAACCTAATATGCAGAGTTTACTACTACTACTCGCTAGTTGCTTAGCCGAATCACTCAACACGCCACACGGGGAGTCCAGTGTCACAAAATTTTGAGGTCGGCGGGAAAATCTCCCACGACCCTAATTTGAGCAGTGGGAAGTTACCATCATAGCCTTCAGAACAGGCCTATGGATGCAGCTTGGTAGGGGGCTGTTTTCGTAACTTCAGGTTTACCCTACCCAGCCAACCCCACCCCGGCACCCAGAGTAGTACACCTGAATACTCCCCATTTTCTATTCCCACCGCAAAATAGACTTCTCCAAGGCACCGCAGCCTTCGTGCTCCTCCCCATTACATCGGCGCACTCGTCCACCGCAGCAGATCTGCCTCATCAACGACCTCGTACGCCGCACTGGAGCCGGTCCACCGTCATCGTCGTACATAGAGCCTCTTCCCCGGCATCGTCTTCCACGGTCTCGGATCTGCTTCCTGGAAGCCGACGCCAAGCGCAGAAGTACCACCGTCGTGGACAATGAACTGACTCCCGTTGCCGACCATGACTCACAGAGGCTGCCACGACCATCGTTCTCCTCCTCGATTGGTAATGTGTGTATTGAATCACTTAGCAGTACATGTGTAGTTCCAATTTTGTTCATACCTACCCTTCAAATTTCATGGGTGCTATTGTTCCCGTAAAAGTAATTGGTTATAGCCTCCATTGTCCAACAGAATATCAGCTTGTAATTGTGCGTCGCTCCTGTATCGCGCTGTGCTTGGGTAGGTTTTTATCTGCAACCAGTAGTGTGGCAAATGATGGAAAGGTTTTTAGAACTAGCAAGATGCCCATGTGTTGCACGCATCAAGATGCATTTGTATGAGTAGTTTATCTTGTGGGAGAAAAGGATGAACGAGGGAAGGCCTTATTTAGAAATCTGGAGAGGGGTATGGGTATATTTTTGCAAAATTCCCATTTGCTTCCTTCCTATCTGTCAGATATAAATCGGACGACCTATATTGCAAGAATAAAACTATAGAGAAGAAAAAGTAGACAGTAAAGGAAGTAGACATAAATATTAAATATTAAATAAATATAACAGTAAAGAAGAGAGTAGAGATAGCAGAGACGTCGGGAAAGGATCGCGTCCGCGGGGGAAAAAGCGGCCGGGCATGTGCTAGATTTGGCGCGCGGCGTCCGGCGCGCTTTATAAAATCCAACGCCCTCCCACCGCTCTGTGCCTTGCCACCGCTCTCTCCCAGCTCTGCGCCTCGCCACCGCTCTCTTCCCGCCCTTTTTCGCCTCGCCGCCGCCGCGTCGCCGGGAAACTTGGGGATACTGCGGCGTCCGCGCGCGCCCCTCCGGCGGCTTCTCCGCCGAGATCCGGTTCCTCGAGATGCGCCTCGGCCTCGGCAATTTCGATACCGCCTACGAGGCCGCCCACGCGTACGACGCGGCGGTGTGGCGCCTTCGGTGGCCTCATAGAACAATGAACTTCCCCAACGTGCCGACGTGGGAGCGGGCGCAGGAGCTCGCGCCTCTGCCGCGGCTTAGCACCGACGAGGATCGTCGCGACAACCGGAGGCGGGAGCACCGTCTCGGCATCGCCGAGATGGACGAGGAAGCCATGGCGTTGTGGCGCCAACACTTCCGCAGGACATCATCAACGAGCGCGAGTTCTACACGCAAAGGAGGGCGGAGAGGGATAAGAGGAGGGCGGAGCGAGCCGCCTATCGCGAGGACAAGCGTAGGCGAAAAGCGGACGCTCAATTCAACATGAGGCTAGGAGCAGCATCGCCCTGGGAATCCGAAGACGATCAGTATCTTCACGCCTACAGTCAGACGTCGGAGGAGGACATCACCGAGGAGGAGTCGGACGACGAGGAGTAGTTGAATTATCTTTTTTTTATCTATCTATGCTGAGAACTATCCTCTACTCTCTAGTATCTACTTCTCGATCTCAGCACTGTAAATGCTTTTTTAAAGTGCCGCGCGTTGTGATTCTGTTGGAGATGCTCTAACATGGCAGACGAGTGCTTTAATGTTGCCCACAAGATGCGCGAGTATTACTAGTAGTATATTTTTCTTGCCATGTTGAGATTTTAAAACCACGAGTGCGAACATGCAGAGGAGCAATGAAGACCAAACACGGGATATTTGGGACATCTTCAAGGAGCGTGGCAAGTTAAAGAGGAGTTGCACCGAACCTGTAAAACGAGCTTTGGTAAGTAACACCCTTTCAATTACTTTCGTGTAGCCTCGTGTTCTTCGATGTGTATATGTTGTAGTTTCTGTTTCTCTTAAGCGTGGTGTTCTTCGATGTGTATATGTTGTAGTTTCTGTTTCTCTTAAGCGTGGTGTTCTTCGATGTGTAATAAGAAGAGTCTTAATCGTCCTAATGCTTTCGTTTTTAGCTTGATGTAGGAAGTGGGTGTTCTCACCTTGTAGTGTGTTTTTTTCCTTTTGAATTCACTTCTCTGAGTTCTATTTATCTGGCTTCTACTAAATGAATCTAGGTTGCTCTGAGTATTGATCTAAAAAAGAAGTAACTTCATGTCAGGATGCAGTTCCTGCGAGGAGGGAAGTATGGTCAACCTCGAGATCATGTTTCCAAAATGCGGCTGGATTACACACAAGGTGCCAGTTCCCTAATGATGTTGGATTAGACACAAGGTGCAAATTCCCAAATGATGCTGGATTACACACAAGCCAGGTGGAGTCGTCAGCTATTCGTGTCCTCGTGGCATTAGTAAAGGCTGAAAGAAAGCGTGCAACAGCCCTTGAGAATGTAGCTGAGTTCCTAAAGAAGCGAAAAGAGCAATCAGATGCTCTCTTCACCGAAGCAAAAGAAGAGATGGAAGAAGCCAGAAATAAGCTAGCAGAGGCAGAGCAGGCTAGGCGTCTCCTTCTATCTAAATCTGTTGTCAATACAAAATTTCCTTCATAATTGCTAGGTTCAAATGTTTATCCAGTCAGCATGCCTGTTGTGATGTCCGTGCAACTACTGATGTGGCACAAAATGTTTTTTCGGGTCATGTAATAACAGCAATTACTTTCCAAACAATAACAGACGAAGCATTGGACATGGTATAGTTCACGCGCAAGCCCGACATTCCAAGTTCAACTTCCACATCAAAATCATGTTCACAGATATATGCACATTCATACATAATGTCCACAACCATGATTCACTTCAAAGCCAAAAAATGTGAGGAGAGTTATAAATAAAGAAAATCCTCTACTAGTTCCTGCTACCAGTGCGAGCACAACAAGTCAAGACCATGCGTAAATTAATTATATTTTAGTCATTTTTTGTGTTCTCAAATGCCTGCCGGCTCGGGGAAGGACGTGTTGCCGGCACACGCGTGGATTCAATGAAGGCAGGCGGGGCAGTCTTAAGCTGGTTGCACGCGGCAAGAAGGCGTGCTCAGCCGGGCCTGTAGCGAGTGTGGCCCTCTTGGCCGGCGTGCCGGTTCAATGCCTGTGCTATGAGAGGTCGCCTCCGTGTCAGAGCAATCACTCCCTCCAGTCCTTTTTTGTTTCGGTATAACAAAATCTCATTTTCCATTCACATTTTACAAGTAAAATTCATGGACAAACTTTGACCCAAAGTATGATGGAGACTAGAAAACCAGAATGGAGGTAGTAGTTTTTTTTAATCAAAGAAGGGTTTCCCCTTGCAATTTTCATTACTGAAAACCAGCATCTAAATCTAAACCATCGTATTTTCCCTAGAACTACCAGGTTCAACATCTCGCAACATAAACCCATACAACCTCCATCGCAAAAAAACCATACAACCATACGCCAAGGAGGTACGTAGTACTATGAATTCCATTTTCGCTCCATACCAATCGTTCTAAAAACTAGTTACTACTTATAACGCGCCATTGAAAATCGGAACTCTTAACCCCGCTAAAAAAACGATATTTTAAATGTGGCTACTCGATCTGTGGCAACTGGCGAGCCACCGCGCTCTAAGTCATTCATCTGTGGTCCCGACCATCAACTCCTACGGATCAAATTATCACGCGAGCTGACTATTCCTACAAAGGTGCTCCACCACGTATCCGGTACCTGCGAATGCAGAAATCGTGCACCTAGGGTTTTAGGGTTTATTTGTTAACGTCGCCTTTACGTAACACTCATGTGTGCGAGACAGCGAGAGGCCGACTACGTGCGTGCACCTCTTCTCTTCATATATGTACTCCACCGTTTGTCTGGCATCCAAAAAATTATAATAACTACTAGCAATGTGTCGATGCATTGCCACACGATCAAAGTAGATTAATACATATTCACCGATTTGATAGAAAAAGAAAGTCTAGTTTTGAAATACGTATATCACTAAAAATATGTTATGTTTCACTCAAAATATATTCCTTTGGCGGTTTTGATGAGATAAGGGAGGAATGTTGTTGGTTTCAAGATTCGAGAAGTGGTATATGTCTAATTTCTACTCTTACTAGCAAGATTCCCGTGCGTTGCACAGAACATCAAGATCTTGTGGGAGAAAAGGATGAACGAGGGAAGGCCTTATCTGCAAATGTGGTGAAGAGTGCGGGTAAATTGCCATATTTTCCTTCCTATCCGTCAGATATAAATCGGATGACCTACATTGCAGGATGGCAGGCCCACCATCATCACCAACTCTATTTTTCATCCCTACTCTTATAAAAAGCATTGTCGGTGATGATCGTGTGCCTGCCATCCTGCAATATAGGCCGTCTGATCTATATCTGACGGATAGGAAGGAAACTATGGCAATTTTGCAAAAAGATACCCACACCCCTCTCCACATTTGCAAACAAGGCCTTCCCTCGTTCATCCTTTTCCCCCACAAGATAAACTACTCATACAAAAGCATCTTCATGTTCCGTGCAACGCATGGGCATCTTGCTAGTTGTTGCAAAAAGCCCATGTGTGTGTGAGAGAGAGGAAGAGTGGAGGAGGACGGAGTGCATGTGTGACAAAGACACAAGGAGTGTGTGTGCGATAGGTATCAGCTTAAAATGAGGCGATAGTGTGTGTGTGCACGATCGAGAGGGCGTGTCTCAAGAAGGGAAGAAAAATCTACATAAATACAAGGAGCGGGAGAGAGACATGTATGCGATGGTGGAAGCACGAGTGTGCGGGTGTATAAACCTATCTAGAGGCTAGCTAGTCGATAAATGTTTGTGAGAGAAATACGAGTCGGGGTGCGAAAGCGAGAGTTTTGTGTGTGTGTGAGAGAGACGGTAGTCGGGAAGGGGAGTGGAAGCAGGAGTTGTGTGTGTGTCTGTGAGAGAGAGAGGAGACGGTTGTCTGACCGGTAAACAAATGAATAATGTCAGTCTGGGATGGAGACGAAAAGGAGACCGCAACAAATGTTGTGTCTACAGGAGAGAGAGAGAGAGAGAAAGAGAGTAATTTTAGTGGTATGAGTCATATGTAGAGACATATAGGGTGTGTGAGAGAATCCCATAGAGCGAAAGACAAAGTGAAAGACGAGTGGAGACTGTGTGTGTGGCGGTGAAAAAGAAAGCTTAGGTACCGAGTGATACCAGAGAACAGTAGAGACGTGAGAGATAATGAAAACCGTGTAATATATAATGATAGGGAGAGTGTGACACTTCTCAAGGCAGACGTCGAGAGACCATGTTTGCGGGGATAGGAGAAACATGAAGTGAGCATGTGGGTGAGCTGGAGAAAAGAGAGTGATAGCTACCTGAAGGAGCATGCATGCGAGAGAGATGGGCGTGAAAGGAGTGAACAAAAAAATGATTCAAATATTTGAATTCGAGATGATGATACATGTAATCCATACTCGAACCAAAATTGATCTATCAAACATGCATACTCATATGAATTCACGCACATCTATGTTATTTAATATGTAGATATTATTGATCCATACATTTTAGTTGAACATAATTTGGTTAAATTTTTCGAATTCAACCTTAAGATCGAGATCGTTGTATTTGTAAATCATATTATACATATAAAGGAGCAGAATTCTTTGTTGTTCTTTTGAAAGTATATATAAAAAATGATGTATATAGAATATAATTCCAATTGAAAATGGATCCCGCTCGAAAAAATAGAATACAAATGGGATTCGAATTGAGTTGGCACGTTAAACGTGCACTCTGCAAAATTTGAACGAAGCGGGGAAAGTCGCAGTAACCGCCCGAAACCAAAATCTGCGAGATGGAAATCACTACTGCCTATCCCTGCCATGCAAAGCCTATCTGTTGGATTTCTATAGGTTTCGATAGGGGTAGGTTTGTAATTTCACCCAAACGTGACGTAACCGCCTCTCACCCGTATTCATACACGGTGGGCGCCAAAACACAGTGTGTCCTCGGCCGAAGTCGACTCCCTCCCCGATTCATATTCATACACGGTGGGCGCCAAAAATAAACTCTCGTCGGCAAATATTCGGTGTATGCGAGATTACCGTCCTATCCCCAACCGACTAATGTTGGTGTGATGTAGTAGAAATTTGAAACGGGGGCTAAGTTTGTAAATTTCCTCGCATTTGAGACAAGCACGCCCTAAATACATGGTTCCCCCCTTCCTCTCTACCTCCCTTTTCCCCATTCGTACTCCGTGGGTACCAAAACACCCACTCCACCCCACCCTCCTCCGTCGCCGCCGTCCGCCACCCCATCCGCCGCCGTCCTCCTCCACCATGCCGGAGCTGATACCCCGACGCCACCGTCCATTACAAGATATCGGCCTCTCTCATCGGCAGCTTCAGACCGGGATCCTTGCATCCCGTCCTCTCGCTTCATCCCCGCCGTCGTCCACCTTGCCGGCGCCGCTCCTACGACCGTCTCGTCCACCGCGCTCCGCTGCCACCGTCTACCCTCCTAGATCTGGTTCCATGCCGCTGACAGCCATCGCTACCACAGCACCGTCAAATTCTCAGCAGATGCGTACACGGCGCCGCACCAGAGGCGGTACTCTTTCGTATCTGCTCAACTTATTTATTGCAGCAAGAAAATAGATCGCCAGTGTTTACTCTGATTTATTGTCTTGGTTGCGAAGTTGCCTTTGTCCGGTATGCACCTTCAGATCCGCCATGGCACGCTCAACACTATACTCCCAATGCTTATGGTTTTCCCCTTTTATATACCACACTAGTTAAATCACAGTAGACTAAATTTCAAAATTGGGTCAGTCGATTTTTCAGAGTTCGTCGGTGCAATCGAAGGGGCTCGGGTGTTTGTGGGGCCTCGCCGAATGAAGAAAACTCGACGCGGGTGGTGGTTGGGGCGGGGGTGGGGGTGGAGGTGGCGGAGGAACACAGGCGGTGGGGGCCGGTGGTCCGGCCGGTGGCCCGTGCGGTGTTCTATATGGGAAGAATCGGAGATGAGGAAGAAGAAGGGTTAGGAGACGTAGGATCTTCATCCAACCGCCTGAAATGGTCGAGAGACAGCTGGGAGTTGCATTCTTAATGCGCTCTGGTTCATCATGTGTGGGCACTGTGCAACCAACATTTTATTATCCAAAATCTGCTTGCTCTTCTTTACCATGTTCCTCTTCCGTTCTTCTTGAATATGTACTCTCTCCGTTCCTAAATACAAGTCTTTGTATAGATTCCACCATGGACTACATATGGAGCAAAATGAGTGAATTTACACTCTAAAATGTATCTGGATACATCTGTATGTGATCCATAGTGGAAATCTCTACAAAGACTTATATTTTGGAACGGAGGGAGTATGATAGTAGTACAGTATGTTCCTTGTACTGAAGATGAGCAGGGACATTTGCGGTGAAGAGGTCTATACAGTCGGTTGTGATGGACACTTTGAGCCTCTTTGATTCGTAGGATCTTGTAAACATAGGAATAGGATTTGTAGTGGCCTTCCCACTTGAATCCTATACGAATAGCAAGGAAATGCAGGGAGTTGTGCCGCCTTTGAGAGTTACACTGATATTAACAATAACGCACCTTCACTTGAAGAGAGCTGGTATCCGAAGCCTTTCTATCCATACCGGCAATACTAGCACATATATTCCAGCAAGTTCCACTTTGCTGATTTTACTCTGATGCTTAAGGTTTTCCCGTTATATCCACACTATGATCTGTGTAGCTGCTTTGTGTCGCACTAGCAGCAGTCCACTCTTGAAGCTAAACACTGCAATGACTTACAAAATTGGCACCAAGGCATTGAGTGCCATTCTGGATGCAATGAAACTCATACGCTCCCCACCTGTTGATTCTTGTTCAGAATATGATCCTAATGACTATTCTAACCTTGAGGAGTCAAAGGCAGATGGCATGTCCTGTTCAACCATCAAGGTGCCTGTTCTAATTTGGCAATGTTTTATTGATTGCGGGTATCTTGCATATGTTGTCTTGCATTTCTTCTGCACCGCCATCTGCTTAGTTTACTCATCATATATGTCGAGATGCCATGCCCATCCATTATCAATACATATTCCATCTGTCATCATACCATGTTTTTCCACTCAAATGTTGTTCTTGTGCATCAGACATCAAAAAGGAAGAGGGTGATTGCCGAACCTGAAGGAGCACCAGCAAAGTCCTTGAAAAATGTGGTGGTGCCGGAGAAATCAGACAGCACCCCACTTATATTGGTTGTACAACCAGTGACACAAAACATAGGACCGACTCTAGTAGACTGTACCCTTACTTCACTGGCCACACCACTAGCCCCACCACACAGGACCTGCACTCCAGCAAAAGGTATACCAATTTCATTTGCCATACCACCAGCTGTACCACAGAAAAATCCCACTCCAGCAAAAAGTACAACCAGTCCACCGGCTGAAGACCTATCCCAACTGCAAAGACGGCCAATTCCTACAGATTGGAACCCCATTCCATTTATTCCCATTTTAAAAGACAATGCTTTCAACGTTGTTAGGGACTACGTGCATATATTCCCATCATGGGAAGATTATTGTGAAGACAAACACCATTTTCACATCTTCCTGTCCAACTTACGTGTAAGTGCTATTATTGATGGTTATTATTTTCCTGTTTTCTGCTGATTGAACACATCAATGATTTACATTACATTGTTGTAACTAGGCGAGGGTCAATTTGGATAGTCATGACGAGCAAAGCTTGCTTGTGCTTTTCAAGGAAGCATTGCAGCACTATCAGTGTTACCTGAGGAAATCACACTTTGATGGCAAGTCTACAAACGAATTTCCGGTGAAGTCTCCTGTGCTAAATTTAGAAGACATTGAATGGAAAAACCTTGGTATGCACTGGTCTCGTTCCCAGGATGAGGTACTGTCTATGAAATCACATGACAATTTGAACTTCTACTTTTTTGCATGTGCCTTACGGATCTTTTTTGTAGGAAATCTGCTCGAAGAAGAATTCCGGTTTGACAAGAACGATAGGATATCACAAATATGCTGCCCGCTGCTTTGCTCTTGTTAGTACCTGTTGTCCTGTATCACTTTACTTGCATACATACTTGGTTCATTATGTGACAGCAGTATGCATGATAGCTTGCTTATCAATTGTTCGTGTCACGACCGGTTTTCCAATAAAAATGTTTATTGAGAAACCAATCTTTTGAGTCCAGTATGAGAAAAATCCCCCTTACCGGTAGACAAATTCTTGATACAATAAGCCAGTAGCATAGAAAATATTACAGGGTTGAGCTACGGTTGCTCAACCAAATTATTACAAGCACGCCAATAATTATACATAAAGGCGGACATGACACAGTGGTGTGGAGGCATACTACTGACTCGAGGATAGGATGGTGGTGGAAAAACACAGCGGGGAGTGAGATACAAGACTCTAAAACCGGCATCTCATCGAGCGTCGAGGTGAGGCTCAATGAATTTATTTGGTAGCGGAAGCGGATATAATACAGTGACCAAATCCAGGGTCGCACGAGACTGACTGGGATTCCTCTAGGCGTCGGACTCGCTATCAAATTCTTCATCCATGAGATCGCCTTCGTCAGCATCTGGCCAAATCAACAAGCCAGGTGAGTACTTTGAAAGTACTCGCAAGACAGTTCGGACGTAAGATATAACAAATGCATGCATGGATGCGTCATGATTAATTTTTAACAGTGGCTCATTAATTCGTAAAAACAAGACAGGTAAAAAGGGGGTCGGCGGTAGTCCGCTCGAAAACCCAACAAGATAACTGTAAACCCAATCGGGTGTCTGAAGCGACTCCTCGATAGGACGATAAATAAATAAATCACGCCACAGTCGGGCGTCTGGGCGACACCACATAAAGGGCTTTGAACGAAATGCCACAGTCGGGCGTCTGAGCGACGCCACATAAAGGGCTTTAAAAGAAATGCCACAGTCGGGCGTCTGAGCGACGCCACATAAAGGGCTTTAAAAGAAATGCCACAGTCGGGCGTCTGAGCGACGCCACATAAAGGGCTTTAAAAGAAATGCCACAGCCGGGCATCTGAGCGACGCCACATAAAGGGCTTTAAAAGAAATGCCACAGTCGGACGTCTGAGCGACATTGCAGAAAGGGCTTTCATTGAAAGTAAAATATAACAATGCCACAGTCGGACGTCTGAGCGACATCGCAAAAGGGCTTTCATTGAAAGTAAAATATAACAATGCCACAGGCGGACGTCTGAGCGACATCGCAGAAAGGGCTTTTATTCATAAGTAAATATTACTCATAATAAACATTCAATTCATGAAAATAAACAGGTTAGTCCATCCACAGGAATAATCATTTAACCGGACTTAGCACTCATGTGATTCACCGGAGTCTCTCTCATCAAAACTATCATCTGTCAGGATAAGATAATACCGAACTTGGACATGGAATAGATGATTCAAAGGAATATATGACTCTGCAGAGTTTGTACAAAAATTTCCCACAGCCAAAGGATTTCCGTAGTCACGAAGGACTAGTTCCGTTTACGGTATTTCGGAAGAAAACATAGCTAACCAGTACACACCCATCCTACCTCTCGATGCTAGGAATCACCCTAGACATCGTCCAAGAAAAACTTTTGAGACGGGGAGATCACAATCTCGAATAGCATGGGATCAAATTTATATACGCGTGCTCTAAGGGGTGCCCCCCTCTCGGTCCCATCCGGAAACACCCATGCCCCCTGACTGGATGACTGGCTTTAATCCAGGGCCATGGAACCATCATCACGGCCTCTCCTTTTTGGTGTGTACCAGGAAAGCGGTTTACAACTTACTAAGCCATATTCCTTGCGGAAAACATGTGGTAGTACAGGGAAGGAAGAATGGAAGGAACTGGGATGATATGGTTTGACACTGAAGTCATATAGCCTAGCATAAGACTGGCATGCTACACACTGCCATCTTACCCATCCTCATGCCAACACATGGCCATGCATATTCACATCCATCCGCTCATGGATTTTCGAAACTCACTTGCCTCATCGTTGCATGTAATATGACATTCGTCGGTATGTTCATCAACATGCCATAAACTACTTAATGCAAACATGCCAAAACAATCATCATATCAAAAGTTCAAACATGCTTGCCTGGTTCAGAGTAGTCAGAGCCTAGCTTGGTGAAGTTTGCGGTCCCGTCACCTCCTTCGGTATCTACGGTATAAAGAAAATATACGCACTATCGTGAATACCGTGAGGTGCACAAAAATTATTCCAAATATTTTTTCAAATAAATATGATAAAAAACTAGACAAAAATTTGAAGAGGATAGAAAAAGAATCACTCAAAAATTCCTTTCTGTTAAAAAGTTATAAGGGTTTTAACCCAAGGACCCATCTGTAATGAAACAGAAAGTTCCCAGGGGCTAGCTTATAAAAACAGAAAACGCTTCGGTAGCGACTACGCCAGCCCAGAGGGAAAGCGCATTTGGCAGAAGGCGTTTTCAGAAAATGCTTCGCTTAGAAAGGACAGAGAGGCTGACGGCGGGTCCCGCCCGTCAGGTTTGAATATTCAAACGGGGCGGCAGATTTCACCGGTGCCCGAGAGCCGCGGTGGTCGCCGGCGGCGATCCACGGCGAGGCAGGGGGATCGGAGGGTACCTCCGTGTTCAGGGCGCCATTCCGCGTTGGTTGGTGGTGGTGGTGGTCGCCGGCGAGTACCACATCGACGGCGAGCCTGGCTCCGACGGACGGCGGTTCGGGTGGTCGAGGGCCTCGTCAGAGAGAGCTGCGGAGATCAAATTGAGGAGGGGGTTAGACTTCTGGTAGCTAGAGGGGGTAACTGACGGGATTTGGGCGCCGGAGACGGCCTCACCGGAGCGAATCGAGGTGGAGGCCGAGGTGGATCGGGGCGGCCGGAGTCGGGGAAGGAGACCTCCTCGAGGTCCCCCTGTTGGCCTGGCGGGGTGCTGGTGTGATGCAGAGGGGGTGTGTGCTCGAGAGCGAGTTCGGGAGCCCTTTTTATAGGCGGTCCGAGGCGGTGGCCGAGAACGGGGTTCTCCGGCGTAGCTTACGGCGGCGCAGGGCATTGGTCGGGGAGGTTTAGGGGTCGAGCGCCGTCGTGGGGGTTCACTGGGTCCGTTTAGGTGCTAAACTAGCCAGGGTTTGGGTGTTTTGGGCGAGCTCGACGGAACAGGGCGGCACGGGCCCGTCGGCGGCAGGGAGCACATTCCGTGCTTGCCGGGCCACGGCGACGGTGCCACGGGCGTGCGCTGGCTTGGCGGGGACACGCGGAGAGCCAGGGGACGTTGGGCGGCGCCGGGTGGCGTGGCGAGCGGGCTCGGGCCCTCATTGGCCGCCACGGGAGGCGCAGCCACCGCAGAAGCTTCCAACGCCGGCGAGGCTCGTCGCCACCGACGCCAGGAATCGGCCAAGCGTGCGTGCGGGGTGCAGGCCAAGGGGAAGAGGCTACGTGCAACGCGCCAGGGCGCACTGTGGCCGCGTGATCCGAAGTCTGACGAAGGAAAAACGACACTAAATTCTGAATTTAACTGAAGATGACCAGAACAGTGTATGCAAGGTGTTCGACAGAATGATCTAGGCATCTAGGGATTTTTCCTTGAGCTAAAACTTGGTGGGGTGGCCTCTCATTGCACCAGGAGGCTGCCTGAAATTTGGTGGAATTTTTGGAGAAGTGTAGATATGAATTTCACCAAATTTGTCAAATCTGGTCCAAACTTGCAGGGAGTAAAATTTGAAATTTTTGATTTTGAAAAGAAGAAGAGTGGATCAAGATGGTTCTAGGTTGTGGGTACTAAAGACAATCCAGGGAAGTTGGTTTGGGATAAAACTCAAAGGAAATGTGGTACTTGCTTTGAAAATCACTTAAGCTCAAAATAATTGGCAGAAATGATTTGAGAGATAAAATAATTGAAATAAAATCCAAAACTTGTTTGGATTTGTTGAGACAGAGAATTTAGATTGTTCAAAGGTGGAGGGAGGGATTTTGAGAAGATTTACTATAGGAGACATGGTAAAACCATGGGTGGTTTTCAAGATAAGAAAAACCTCAAAATTCATAGAGTTCTTTTTATAAGAAAAAGAATAATTTCCAAAAATATTTTGAGAAGGGAACCATCAGAGAAAGAGTTTTAAATGATCAAACACCATAGTTTGAAGAAGATACAAAAATAAAATCTTTGCCAAAGAAGTTTTTAAGAGGAAGGTTTTCTGGAAAAATTTAAATGGCCTCTTTTTTTTCAAAACCAACAAAGTTTTTGCTGAAAACCGAATAAAAATTTTGGAGTGTCACAACAACACCTACCCCCTTAGGAAAAATCTCATCCCCGAGATTTCAGCTGATCCTTAAATAAGTGTGGATGCTCTGTCCGAAGGAAATCCTCCCTTTCCCAGGTTGCTTCACTTTCGGTGTGATTGCTCCACTGAACTCTGAAAAACTTGATGGTTTTCTGTCGGGTCCTCCTTTCAGACTCCTCTAATATTTTTACTGGGCGTTCTCGATAGGTGAGATCTGGTTGTACGTCAATGTTCTCATGGGATACTTGCTTCTCTCGTTTGCTTACGCACTTCCTTAATTGCGAAACGTGGAACACGTCGTGGACATCGGATAATTCTTCGGGTAAGTCTAGCTGGTAGGCTACGGTGCCTCTTCGTGCCACTATGCAGAATGGTCCAATAAATCTTGGTGCTAACTTCCCCTTAATCTTAAACCATTGCAGTCCCCTCATAGGTGATACTCGTAGGTACACAAATTCACCGGGTTCAAAATTGATCCCACGATGTTTCTGATCGTAATAACTCTTCTGTCGGCTTTGAGCGGTTTTGAGTCGGTCCCTGATTAGCTTGACTTTTTCATCGGCTTCTTTGAGCATGTCTGGGCCGAAGATACGGCTGTCTCCGGTCTCTGACCAATTTAGTGGGGTACGACATCTCCGTCCGTACAGAGCTTCAAATGGTGCCATTTGCAGGCTGGCCTGGTAACTGTTGTTGTATGCGAACTCGGCATATGGCAGGCTTTCTTCCCAACTGGTTCCATAGGTGAGGACACATGCTCTCAGCATGTCTTCTAAAATTTGGTTTACACGTTCAGTCTGTCCATCAGTCTGGGGATGGTAGGTTGTACTGAAGGCTAGTTGAGTTCCCAGAGCCTGTTGTAAATGATCCCAGAATCTCGAGACGAACTGAGTGCCTCTGTCGGATATTATAGTCTTCGGGACTCCATGCAGACAAATTATACGGGAGAGATAAATCCTGGCAAGCCTCTGAGTGTTGTAGGTTGTCTTCACTGGAATGAAATGTGCCACCTTGGTTAATCTATCGGTGATGACCCATATGGCATCATTCCCGTGTCGTGACCGAGGTAGTCCGACAATAAAATCCATCCCTATTTCATCCCATTTCCACTCAGGTATTTTGTTTGGTTGCAGTAGTCCGGCTGGTTTTTGATGCTCAACTTTTATGCGTTGACAAGAATCGCAACATGCAACGAATGTGGCTATGTCCCTCTTCATACCGTGCCACCAAAATCTTTCCTGAATATCCTTATACATTTTGGTTCCTCCAGGGTGGATCGAATATGGGGTGGTGTGTGCTTCAGCTAGAATTTTCTTTTTGAGGTCCTCTATGTTTGGCACGCAGAGTCTGTCTCCGTACCGTAATATCTCATCATCGCCTATGACGAACTCCGAGGCCTTGCCCATACTCACCTTTCTTTTAATCCCTTCAATGCTGGGGTGACCAGGCTGAGCTTCTTTAATTCTTTCCACAAGGTCGGGCTTTATTTCCAAGTTTGATATGGTGCCTTCCGCGATCATTAACAAGTTGAGTTTGGCAAATTCTTGTTGGAATTCAGGTCTCAAGCTTTGCAGACTGTTTTCGTTGAAGCTGGGGTTCCGGCTAAGAGCATCGGCCACTACATTTGCTTTTCCTGGATGATAGTGGATACCAACATCATAATCCTTTACCAATTCCAACCAGCGTCGTTGTCGTAAGTTTAGTTCTGGCTGTGTGAAAATATATTTGAGACTTTTATGGTCCGTGTATATTTCACATCGATTTCCATGTAAGAAATGCCTCCATTCCTTAAGTGCATGAATGACTGCTGCCATTTCTAAGTCATGAGTGGGATAATTTTCCTCATGCTTGCGAAGTTGCCTTGAAGCGTATGCAACAACCTTGCCTTCTTGCATCAATACGCACCCGAGGCCCTTTCGGGATGCGTCACAATACACTTCAAAATTCTTGTGTATGTCTAGCACAATTAATACCGGTGCTGTCGTTAATTTCCGTTTTAGCTCTTGGAAACTTTTCTCGCAGGCTTCTGTCCATTCAAACTTCTTGTCCTTCTTGAGTAACTGCGTCATTGGCTTGGCTAGGGTGGAGAATCCTTCAATAAATCTGCGGTAATATCCTGCCATTCCCAAGAAACTTCGTATGTCCGTTACGCTGGCTGGTGACTTCTAGCCAAGTATGGCCCTGACTTTCTCTGGGTCCACTGCGATACCGTCTTGGGTCAGCACGTGGCCTAGAAAGCCTACTTGTCTTAGCCAAAATTCGCACTTGCTGAACTTGGCATACAATTGATGTTTCCTGAGTTCTCCTAGCACAACTCTGAGATGTTCTGCGTGTTCTTCTGGTGTCTTGGAGTATACTAGAATACCGTCGATGAATACCACAACAAACTTGTCCATAAACTTCATAAATACTTTGTTCATGAGGTGAACAAAATATGCAGGGGCGTTCGTTAATCCAAATGGCATTACTGTGAACTCATATAGTCCATATCTGGAGGTGAAGGCTGTTTTGGGGATATCTTCTGTTCGCACTTTTAATTGATGGTATCCTGATCTTAAGTCAATCTTTGAGAATACCTTGGCCTGAGCGAGCTGATCAAATAAATCATTTATCCGTGGCATCGGGTATTTGTTCTTGACTGTGACCATGTTAAGTGCTCGGTAGTCTATGCACAATCTCAGTGTTCCATCCTTCTTTTTGGCAAATAAAATTGGTGATCCCCAAGGTGAGGAGCTGGCTCGAATGTATCCCTTGTCCAGTAATTCCTTTATTTGTTTCTTCAACTCAATCAACTCGGATGGTGCCATTTTGTATGGTTTCTTGTATATGGGGGTGGTTCCTGGTGCTAGCTCAATGCTGAATTCTATTTCTCGGTCCGGTGGCATGCCTGGTAGTTCTTCGGGAAATACGTCTGGAAATTCACATACTACTGGAACCTTGTTTAACTCAGAAATGTCCACCTTATTCAATCTCGGCTGCCGGGGTATTTTTCTTTCTTTGGCTGATACCTTTATTGTCTTCCCGTGGTGGTGTGTGAGAATTATGGTCCGGTTGAAACAGTCAATAAAACCTTTGTTGGCGGTTAACCAGTCCATCCCTAGGATGACATCCAGTCCTTTGTTTTCCAACACAATAAGATTGGCGTGAAATTTCAATCCTTCGAACTCAATAACCACATTCTGACAGTAACTCTGAGTAACTTGCTGAATCCCAGGGGACTTGATGATCATGGATTTTTCCAAGGGAAACATCGAAAAATTATTTTGCCAAGCAAAACTTTTCGAAATGAATGAGTGAGAAGCTCCAGAATCAAACAAAACCGTTGCAGGTATTGTGTTGACAGGAAACGTACCGAGTACGATATCCGGAGCGTTTTGTGCTTCCTCTTTGGTCACATGGTTTAGATGACCCTTCCTGTGGTTGTTGTTGGGGTTGAAATTGTTGCGCTTGGGTGCGGAATTATCTCCACCATTGTTTGGCTTCGGGGTTGAGTTCCTTGGCTTGGGGCACTGTTTGGCATAGTGCCCTTCTTCTCCACAAGCGTAGCAAGTAACGCCTGGGCGATATGTGAACTCTTTGTCCCTTGCATGGAAATTCTTGGTTGGGCGTGAGATGTTTGTCGTAGGTTTGTGTGTCCCACCTTTCTGAAAATCTGTCTTGCTTCGGTGGTTGCGCGCGAGAGTAGTCTGGTCTCTTTTTCTCTTGCGTAAATCCTCCAAGCTACGTCTCTCATTTTCCAGAGTAATAGCTTTGTCCACTAGTGTCTTAAAATCTGGAAAAGTGTGCACGACCAGTTGGCATTTAAGCGCGGGTGCCAGACCGTCAAGGAATTTCTCCATCTTCTTGCCTTCAGTCATACGTTCTTCATTGGCGTAGCGGGACAATAGAGTAAATTGACCGTTGTATTCTGACACTGTCATGTTCCTTTGTTTGACGTCATCGAACTCTCTCTTCTTGATTTTCATAATACTCTTGGGAATGTTTGCACCACGGAAACCTTCCCTGAAATCATCCCAGGTTATATCATTTTCGTTGGGGTGCATGTGCAGAAAATTCTCCCACCATGATGCAGCTGCTCCTGTGAGATAGTGCGGAGCATATAGTACTTTCTTGAGATCTGAACATTTTGCAATAATTAATTTTCTCACCATATCTTGAAGCCAATCCTCGGCTTCAAGAGGCTTGTCAGTATGAGAAAATTTTTGGGGACGTGTCTTCTGTAGCTCAGATAACTTGGAATGCTGTTGATTCTGTCCATGGTGATTTCCCATGTTGATGACTTGGTTCATCATTTCCCGATGTTGTTGCTGACTCTGCTCATAAAGGCGGCACATTTGTGAGAGTGCCGATTCACTGCCCTGTTGGCTTGACTGTCCCTATGTGAACTTGTTGCTGGGTTGTGTATCATAATTTTCCTCTGGTGGAGTTGGCATGGAACGAGTCCAAGGACGAGACATTTTTCACTCTGGGGATATATTTTGTAAAACCCATAAGAAAAGCGAAAAGAGTCGCAAAAACAATTCCATAAATGCATAAAGCTGGCAAATAAAATTAAATAATCAAGCTTACTAAAGAAAAACAAATCGATTTGCGCACGGAGAAGGACTGCTCATTACATATCTTACACACAGATGGTAATTATACAATACATCACTCAGGACATGCGTACATAATCCTGACATGTTATTTAGGCTAGTGCACTCCTCCAGATCCTACATGATGCGCAAACAGGCTACTTCTCACAACCTATGTACATATAAACATATCGTACAAAGCGGTACATTGCATGGCGGCTAAGCGTACTCAGGCAGAGATGTTGACGATCTCCTTTGCCCTGCCGAGGGTGAGGCATAGCGAGGCTGGGGACTCGACTTCCTCCTCGCTAATAGGCTCCATACGTGTAGTGTTACGCTGAGTAGATGGAGCGGGTGCCAGGGGCGGAACAACACGAACAGAAGTGGGCGCGCAGGGTGGTGCAGTGCGCGCTGGAGTGGGCGCAATAACTTGGTTGAACTCTTCGGTAGAAGGCAGGCGACGAGTAGGTGCATAAGATGCTGAGGACGAGACCAAAGTCAGTGGCGGTGCGGTGGGTAGGAGCTCCCTCCTATTGGCAACACAGCCATGGACTGAGTCCATGCGGGCAGCCACGAAGTCGTCCACCAGGTTGTCGAAGGCTGCCTCCAGGGCCCGGAGATACTCAATAAGCATCTCAAAAGCCTCGTCTCGTTCTCCTCTGGGGCAGGAGAATGCGTAGTGACAGGTGTAAGGCACATGGCATGGAAGATAACGGTAACGACGAGTCTTCATCACGGGGAGGACATCCCTGAGACGAGCTATCGCCTCGCGGGCTGCCATCTGCATAGCATGCCTCTCCGTAGGCATGGCTCTTCCCAAGAACCGGAAGTGGCGTAACTCACCACGCCCTCCCTTGAACTGCACCGCGGCCTGGTGCATGGTCAGACTGTCGTTGACTCGATGCTGGCAGAGTGTGAAGACTGGGCGCACAGATGGCCCCATCGCGACCTGAACGATGAAGGAGAGAAGCTTGACGAACCCATCGGGCACGTTGGCGAAGGTCTAAGACTCGCAGCTGTTGTCGGCCATCTACAAAAGTAGGCAAAAATTCTGAATGGTCAGATCATAAATTTATGCTGACTATCAGAAATGGCTACAATTGCAGAAAAAAATAAATTGGCTCTATCATGCTAATAACCAATTAGCGATCGCACCTAGTGGCTTCCTACAGTCAGCCTGGCTCTGATACCAAGCTTGTCACGACCGGTTTTCCAATAAAAATGTTTATTGAGAAACCAATCTTTTGAGTCCAGTATGAGAAAAATCCCCCTTACCGGTAGACAAATTCTTGATACAATAAGCCAGTAGCATAGAAAATATTACAGGGTTGAGCTACGGTTGCTCAACCAAATTATTACAAGCACGCCAATAATTATACATAAAGGCGGACATGACACAGTGGTGTGGAGGCATACTACTGACTCGAGGATAGGATGGTGGTGGAAAAACACAGCGGGGAGTGAGATACAAGACTCTAAAACCGGCATCTCATCGAGCGTCGAGGTGAGGCTCAATGAATTTATTTGGTAGCGGAAGCGGATATAATACAGTGACCAAATCCAGGGTCGCACGAGACTGACTGGGATTCCTCTAGGCGTCGGACTCGCTATCAAATTCTTCATCCATGAGATCGCCTTCGTCAGCATCTGGCCAAATCAACAAGCCAGGTGAGTACTTTGAAAGTACTCGCAAGACAGTTCGGACGTAAGATATAACAAATGCATGCATGGATGCGTCATGATTAATTTTTAACAGTGGCTCATTAATTCGTAAAAACAAGACAGGTAAAAAGGGGGTCGGCGGTAGTCCGCTCGAAAACCCAACAAGATAACTGTAAACCCAATCGGGTGTCTGAAGCGACTCCTCGATAGGAAGATAAATAAATAAATCACGCCACAGTCGGGCGTCTAGGCGACACCACATAAAGGGCTTTAAAAGAAATGCCACAGTCGGGCGTCTGAGCGACGCCACATAAAGGGCTTTTAAAAGAAATGCCACAGTCGGGCGTCTGAGCGACGCCACATAAAGGGCTTTAAAAGAAATGCCACAGTCGGGCGTCTGAGCGACGCCACATAAAGGGCTTTAAAAGAAATGCCACAGTCGGGCGTCTGAGCGACGCCACATAAAGGGCTTTAAAAGAAATGCCACAGTCGGACGTCTGAGCGACATCGCAGAAAGGGCTTTCATTGAAAGTAAAATATAAATGCCACAGTCGGACGTCTGAGCGACATCGAAAGGGCTTTCATTGAAAGTAAATATAACAATGCCACAGTCGGACGTCTGAGCGACATCGCAGAAAGGGCTTTTATTCACAAGTAAATAATACTCATAATAAATATTCAATTCATGAAAATAAACGGGTTAGTCCATCCACAGGAATAAACATTTAACCGGACTTAGCACTCATGTGATTCACCGGAGTCTCTGTCATCAAAACTGACATTTGTCAGGATAAGATAATACCGAACTTGGACATGGAATAGATGATTCAAAGGAATATATGACTCTGCAGAGTTTGTACAAAAATTTCCCACAGCCAACGGATTTCCGTAGTCACGAAGGACTAGTTCCGTTTACGGTATTTCGGAAGAAAACACAGCTAACCAGTACACACCCATCCTACCTCTCGATGCTAGGAATCACCCTAGACATCGTCCAAGAAAAACTTTTGAGACGGGGAGATCACAATCTCGAATAGCATGGGATCAAATTTATATACGCGCGCTCTAAGGGGTGCCCCCCTCTCGGTCCCAACCGGAAACACCCATGCCCCCTGACCGGATGACTGGCTTTAATCCAGGGCCATGGAACCATCATCACGGCCTCTCCTTTTTGGTGTGTACCAGGAAAGCGGTTTGCACAACTTACTAAGCCATATTCCTTGCGGAAAACATGTGGTAGTACAGGGAAGGAAGAATGGAAGGAACTGGACTGATACGGGTTTGCACTGAAGTCATATAGTCTGGCATAAGACTGGCATGCTACAACACTGCCATCTTACCCATCCTCATGCCAACACATGGCCATGCATACTCACATCCATCCACTCATGGATTTTCGAAACTCACTTGCCTCATCGTTGCATGTAACATGACATTCGTCGGTATGTTCATCAACATGCCATAAACTACTTAATGCAAACATGCCAAAACAATCATCATATCAAAAGTTCAAACATGCTTGCCTGGTTCAGAGTAGTCGGAGCCTAGCTCGGTGAAGTTTGCGGTCCCGTCACCTCCTTCGGTATCTACGGTATAAAGAAAATATACGCGCTATCGTGAATACCGTGAGGTGCACAAAAATTATTCCAAATATTTTTCAAATAAATATGATAAAAAACTAGACAAAAATTTGAAGAGGACAGAAAAAGAATCACTCAAAAATTCCTTTCTGTTAAAAAGTTATAAGGGTTTTATCCAGGGACTCATCTGTAATGAAACAGAAAGTTCCCAGGGGCTAGCTTATAAAAACAGAAAACGCTTCGGTAGCGACTACGCCAGCCCAGAGGGAAAGCGCATTTGGCAGAAGGCGTTTTCAGAAAACGCTTCGCTTAGAAAGGACAGAGAGGCTGACGGCGGGTCCCGCCCGTCAGGTTTGAATATTCAAACGGGGCGGCAGATTTCGCCGGTGCCCGAGAGCCGCGGTGGTCGCCGGCGGCGATCCACGGCGAGGCAGGGGGATCGGAGGGTACCTCCGTGTTCAGGGCGCATTCCGCGTCGGTTGGTGGTGGTGGTGGTCGCCGGCGAGTACCACGTCGACGGCGAGCCTTGCTCCGGCGGACGGCGGTTCGGGTGGTCGAGGGCCTCGTCGGAGAGAGCTGCGGAGATCAAATTGAGGAGGGGGTTAGACTTCTGGTAGCTAGAGGGGGTAACTGACGGGGTTTGGGCGCCGGAGACGGCCTCACCGGAGCGAATCGAGGTGGAGGCCGAGGCGTGAACGGGGCGGCCGGAGGGGAGGAGACCTCCTCGAGGTCCCCCTGTTGGCCTGGCGGGGTGGGTGATGCAGGGGGTGTGTGCTCGAGAGCGAGTTCGGGAGCCCTTTTTATAGGCGGTCCGAGGCGGTGGCCGTGAACGGATTCTCCGGCGAAGTTTACGGCGGCGCAGGGCATTGGTCGGGGAGGTTTAGGGGTTGAGCGCCGTCGTGGGGGTTCACTGGGTCCGTTTAGGTGCTAAAACGAGCCAGGATTGGGTGCTTTGGGCGAGCTCGACGGAACGGGGCGGCGCGGGCCCGTCGGCGGCAGGGAGCACCGTGCTTGCCGGGCCACGGCGACGGTGCCACGGGCGTGCGCTGGCATGGCAGGGACACGCGGAGAGCCAGGGGACGTTGGGCGGCGCCGGGTGGCGTGGCGAGCGGGCTCGGGCCCTCGCTGGCCGCCACGGGAGGCGCAGCCACCGCAGAAGCTTCCAACGCCGGCGAGGCTCGTCGCCACCGACGCCAGGAATCGGCCAAGCGTGCGTGCGGGGTGCTGGCCAAGGGGAAGAGGCTGCGTGCAACGCGCCAGGGCGCACTGTGGCCGCGTGATCCGAAGTCTGACGAAGGAAAAACGACACTGAATTCTGAATTTAACTGAAGATGAACAGAACAGTGTATGCAAGGTGTTCGACAGAATGATCTAGGCATCTAGGGATTTTTCCTTGAGCTGAAACTTGGTGGGGTGGCCTCTCATTGCACCAGGAGGCTGCCTGAATTTTGGTGGAATTTTTGGAGAAGTGTAGATATGAATTTCACCAAATTTGTCAAATCTGGTCCAAACTTGCAGTGAGTGAAATTTGAAAATTTTTGAAAAGAAGAAGAGTGGATCAAGATGGTTCTAGGTTGTGGGCACTAAAGACAATCCAGGGAAGTTGGTTTGGGATAACAACTCAAAGGAAATGTGGTACTTGCTTTGAAAATCACTTAAGCTCAAAATAATTGGCAGAAATGATTTGAGAGATAAAATAATTGAAATAAAATCCAAAACTTGTTTGGATTTGTTGAGACAGAGAATTTAGATTGTTCAAAGGTGGAGGGAGGGATTTTGAGAAGATTTACTATAGGAGACATGGTAAAACCATGGGTGGTTTTCAAGATAAGAAAAACCTCAAAATCCATAGAGTTCTTTTTATAAGAAAAAGAATAATTTCAAAAATATATTTTGAGAAGGGAACCATCAGAGAAAGAGTTTTAAATGATCAAACACCATAGTTTGAAGAAGATACAAAAATAAAATCTTTGCCAAAGAAGTTTTTTAAGAGGAAGGTTTTCTGGAAAAAATTTAAATGGCCTCTTTTTTTTCAAAACCAACAAAGGTTTTGCTGAAAACCGAATAAAAATTTCGGAGTGTCACAGTTCGCTGCAAATTATCTGATCTGTATGAATGGTTACATTAGTGTAGAATATATCCAATGCCAATGTTTTTTTAGCTCTGTATTGTTCTTGTAAGTACATGCTATCATTTATCAATGTACTTATAATGACAGGTAGTTGTTCATGTACCATCACTCTGCAGCTTATTTTCCTTTGCCCTCCATTTTCTACACATCAGATCTATATTTACTCTTACCATAAGGTTGGTACTGAAGAAGTTTAGCTGTGCGTTGCTCTTGGTTGTACCTTTTGCATGTATCGCTGCACTTACATTTATAGCTACTTGGTTATGTAGCATCACTCTTCATCTTATCTTAAATATTCTCCATTTTTTTGTATATTATCACATCTATATTTACTCTTAACAAAATGTAGAATAAAGGCAATGCTTTTGAAGAAGATTCTGTGGTAAACTTCTTGAATTGCCCCCCCCCCATCAGCATGGACAAGGCCTTTATAGAGCCTGTCTTCACCACTAATGTAAGTTTGTCCATCTCAAGCCTTCAAACTTTGTTGTATATATTTGGTTAGGCATGACTGCAACAGCTGTTTATTTTTTGTGTTTGCATCAAATTGCTTGTTTAAAGTTTATTACGTAGTTCATAAACAAAAGTTTGTCCTTTCTCAATTTAAGTTTTCTGTTGTACAACCAAGTTCCTTCTTCATACCATGTAAATTAAACTATACAGAGCAAGTGATCTTATTTTGCACTGCATGTATGCTTCTGTTCTTCATCTGTAATCCAGTGGTGTGGTGAACCTACCAACTACAAGACAATGTCATATTCTGCAATGTCTTAACTATGAACAATGTCATATCATTCTACTATTATTTAAACAGTCTCTTTATTTGCCAATCTAAAATGGTATAAATTGACAGCACACTAACCATTGATACTTATGAGTTCTTGATCTGTAACCCAGTGGTGTGGTGAAGCTGCCAACTCCTTCACACTGTCATTTCCTGCCATGTCTTGACCTGAACAATACCATATTGTGTTAATGCAATTTTAAACTGTGTCACTTTATTCGTTAGTAAGAAATGTGATGAATTGTCAGCACTGATACTTTTATGTGCAAAACCTGTCATCTGTCTGCTTGTTTATCTTTCAGAGTGAGGAAGATATAAGTGTTGAATAAGCGCAGTCTCATCATCTTGCTCAGCTACTTGCGATGTAGCTCCCCAGCGGGGCTAACCTTTGTTGCACTCTATTGAAATGCTGTCGGTTTTGTATATTATTTTGTCGGTGTGTTTATTTGCACTGGTGGCGATCTTTAATGCCCAGTGTATGTAATCTGCTATCTGCTTGTGCTTTATTATCATAGTGGCGAACTTTGATGCCCAGTGGATGTAATATGCTGTAATTTCTTTATTGTATAGTCTAGGTTTTTTCTTATTCGTGATGCTGCAATTATTTTACTGTATATATATCTTGTCTTCGCAGTAAACCGGCCAAACCGTAAAATTACGGTACATAATCGGGCCGTCATGCAATCACGATGTAGGTTGGGCCTGAAACATGCCGAACAGCTCACGAGCTGGCAGCAGCCCGAAATGAACCCCGGCCCATGATTGTGCGAATCAAATCATGGGCTTTTAACAGGCCAAAATTGTCTCGATCCTTGTTTGGCCCAATCAGATATCGGCTGCGAGTAGGCCGGATGCAAACCGGGTCGTAGTTAGGCCCAACTATATGACGGGCTTTTAACGGGCCAAAATTAATATAGGGTCGAAATGTTAAACGGGCCCTTAACAGGCCAAAACTAATATCAGGCAGAATTACTAAGTGGGCCTTTAGCAAGTGGGCCCAAAAGCATAGTGTCCAGTTCACGGGCCGAATCTGATATGGGCCATAATTGAGCCCAAAGCCTCTTAAAGGGCCGGACCTGATCTGGGCCATAATTTGGCCCAGAACGTGGTACGCCTTTAACGGGCCGGATCTCATATGGGCCACTATTAGGCCCGGAGCGTGGCAGGCCATTAATGGACCGGATCAAATATGGGCTGGCATTTGGCCCAAAACATGGCAGCCAGTTAATGGGCCGGCCTACTAGGGTCCTCAAAATCTTGTGGGCCTACAGCTGGGCCGGTCCATTAATGTCGACAAAATCTCGTGGGCCTTTAGCTGGGCTGGCCCATTATGATCCGCAAGAATCTTGTGGGCCTTTACCTGGGCCGGCCCATTATGGCACACAAAAATCTTGTGGGCCTTTACTTGGGCCGGCCCATTATGGCCCGCAAAATCTTGTGGGCCTTTAGCTGGACCAGCCCATTATGGTTCGCAAAATCTCGTGGGCCTTTAGCTGGGCCGGCCCATTATGGTCCACAAAATCTTGTGGGCCTTCAGTTGGGCCGGCCCATTTAAACTTGATGGGCCGGTCCAAGTGTCAACATATCATAGGCGCGTCTCACCCATTGTATGAGTGACACCTGTGCCAACGCGGACCTGACACGTGTCTCCTCCAGCCAATGATGATTTTACACGTGGAAAATCTCCGTTGGTCGGGGCTGTTAACGGGTTATCGGATCCAAAACCTGACCCGATAGCTTAAGGGCGTTCCGTTACGGTGGATGCCACGTGTCGGTCACCCTTGACGAAAGCACTTCTGTGACGCGCGATTTATCGTCATGGAAGTGGACACTTCCATGATGATAATTTGGTAATGTCATGGAACACTTCTACGACAGCACATGTATGACTATCTTGATTCTGTCATAAAATCGTTATGGATGTACATGCATCACAGAAAACGCGACCTACTGTGACAAACATGTATCATCACAGAAGTGTATTTTTTTTGTAGTGGGAGGCCCTGGAGCGCACCCTTGTGGTGATCGTGGCGGGCAACCGCACGGGCGTCGGCCGCGCCGACGTTGCTGCTGCGCTTCACGACCGCTTCAGCCTACCCGAGGACGCCTTCTCGGTCCACCTCCGCCCTGATGCCGAGTTTTTGGTGCGTTTCCGGGACGCGATGGTGCAGGCTCGGGTCGCAGAGCGGCTAGGCCGCACCCGGTGCTTCCGGTTGTTGTTCCACCCCTAGAGCTGTTCCACCGGTGCTGAGACGCTCACCCTTCGCCTGCGTGTCGACATTGAGATCCATGGTATCCCGGAGCATGGCTGGCATCGGGCGTTGGCGGAGCGGCTTCTCTCCCCATACTGCATCATCGAGGACCTCGCGCCGGAAACCTGCGACGGTCGCGACATGGCGGTTTTCCGCCTCTCGGCCTGGACTCCGAACCCGGATGCCATTCCGTGTACCTCCGAGCTATACCTCCCCGAGACTGATGCCGTCTGGCCTGATGTCGATCCTGGCTGTGCCGAAAGATTCGCGCTCCATCTGATCCCCTGGCCTGTAGACATCCATGTCCATCGTTCGGTCGATTTTCGCCTACCCCCGTTGCCACCGCCGCCTCCCCCGGTGGGCCCTGGCTCTGACGAGGATCCGACGAGCTCTCCTCCGTGCCCTCCTGCTTGGCCTGCCTGCCATAGCTTCCCTCCTCGCGCCTCGGGTAGGCACGGCTCCCTCGGTGCCGGCGCGGCCACCGGCGTTTGTCGTCGTCGTCTTGCTGCCCCCCTACCATGGTTGGCAGGGCATCCAAGGGCCCTACCACACTGCTTCCTCCCACCACCCGGCGGGCCTCGTCTCTGACCGCTTACGTCCTACCAGGACTCTGGAAAAGCGATGGAACCCTGCTATGGGGCCGGATAAAGTGGCCGCTGATCCAGTGCTGTCCCCTGGGATCCGGTCCATGTTCAAACTCCCACCAGCTAGCGATCTACGGGAGTCCAGCCCTGCCCTTGCCGCCCATTGGCCCCTCCCATCTCGTGTGGTTCCCGAGGTGGGCCCCTCCCGCCTGCCAACACCATGCAGTTTGGACGCTGGTGGTGTGCCTCCCACCACCCCACCCTCACCTGCCCGCCGTCGCGCATGCCCTGGAGATGATTCTGGGGCCTGCTTCTCAGGCTCCCCCCAGGAGGATCACCTGTCCCCTCCCTCGGGATCGGTTGTTGACCCAGTCACACTGGGTCGATTGCCCCCTCCATACCCCATGCCCGCGGCCTCACCGATGATTGGTTCAGACGTTTTGTCGCCTTCTGGCGTGCGGGATCCCAGCCGACGCTCCGCTCCCCCACCTCATATTCCCGGCCCACTCCCTCCCCAGCCACTAATGCGGGCGCCACTATGAATGTCATGGGCCCTGAGGCCATGCAACAGCCCTCTCTACATTCCCTGCTCGATAGCGTGATGTAAGAACCAGAGTCCGTCCTCCCGCAGCCCAGGCCTGCTACGCAGCGTCGTCAGAACACGGTTCCACCCAACTTCACGCCTCGGAAGAGTAGCCGGATCGCCAAGGCCGACTGCGGCCTCGACTCAGAGATGAAGGCAAAGAAAGTCGTGCTCCGCCGCCTTGGACTCTTTGAAGATGAAGGGCAGGTCGATGATTCCATTCTGGCCAAGTATGCCCAGCTCTTCGCGCGGCCTCTAGCGGAAGACGTGGTGCAGGCTTTCGCTGATTACTACGGATGGCAGATCCCCCACGGAGTCATGCAGCTCCTGGACCGTGCGCCAGTGTCACCGGTCCTGATCTCCACCTAGGGGTCCCTTCCCCCCTAGTACTCTCCATGTCACCCCCGCTCTATGAATTGTAACCTAAAAATTGTCTTTTGGAACATGCACGGTTTGAACTCTCGAGCTAGGCGCACGGTGGATCTCTCTATGATCTCTTCTGTGTCCCCTTCGATTGTCTGTTTGAGCGAGACCAAGCTTGCGGTCGTTGACTCATCCATCGTCACAGAAACCCTCGGGCCACCCTTTGACAGTTTCTTTGTCCTCCCCGCGTCTGGGACACGCGGCGGCATTCTTATGGCCTGGCGAAGATGTGACATCTCTCTCTAGGCCCGATGTTGGAGCCTACCACATCTCTGTCCTTGCCACCCCTCTCCTCGACGGATAGCAACATTGGTGGATTTCTGCCATCTACGGACCGTAGGAGGATGACGCGAAGGTGGCCTTCCTCGCAGAGCTGGAAGATTTTCACCTCACATGCGCGGGGCCCTGGATCGTGGGAGGCGACTTCAACATGATCCTCTCTTCAGCCGACAAGAACAATGGGCGCCTCCACCATCGGATCATGAGCCGCTTCCGCCGCTTTGTTGCCGATCTTGAGCTGCGAGATATCTACATGCATGGTCGCAGATTCAAGTGGTCCAATGAGCAGCAAAACCCTACCCTCGTTTGCAATGACCGAGTGCTTTGCACGCCGAGCTGGGAGGATTGCCAGCCGAACTGCCTCATGCGCTGCCTCACTTCGGCCACCTCCGATCACGCCCCGCTGCTTCTTGACTGCTCACCGCCCTCCGCCAACCCCAAGAGATTCCACTTCGAGCATTTATGGATCAAGCTTCAGGGATTCCACAAGGTGGTTGCTGCTGCCTAGTGTTGCAAGCCACCGGACCCCGACCCCTTCCGCCGCCTTTACCAGCGTCTCAAGTTCACTTCTCGCCAACTGTAGAGTTGGAGTGCTCGCTGCATTGGGCAGGTCTCCCCTTCAGTGGATGGTCGTACGTGAGCTCATTGCTTGCCTCGACGAGGCGTAGGATCGGCGCCCGCTCTCCCAACTCGAAGCCTGGCTTCGTAAAAACCTATAGTTGAAATATTTAGGGCTCGCCTCTCTTGAGCGATCCATCGCCCGGCAGCGCGTACGCCTATCTTGGCTCCGCAACGGTGACACCAGCTCGACCTTTCTCAAGCTACACGCTTCTCACCGCCGACAGAAGAACCGCATTCTCCAGCTGCATGTTGGCGATGCTCTGATCACGGATGAGGAGGGGATGGCCGAAGCAGCGTTCAACCACTTCACGAGCATCCTTGGCTCTGCGGACGTGAGGCAATCCACCTTGGTCCTTGAGGCTATCGACGATCACTCTTTTGATCTCTCTGAGCTTGAGCTCCCTTTCTCCGAGACTAAAATTTGGGAGGCGATCAAGAAGCTGCCCTCCGAGAAGGCACCCGACACGGATGGCTTCACTTCTGAGTTTTTGGTTACCTGCTGAGACATTGTGAAGTTGGACATTTTTGATGCCTTCAACAAGCTCTACCATCTTAATGGCATGGGGTTCTAGAAGCTCAACGCGGCGCTCATCAACCTACTCCCGAAGAAGCCGGACGCCTCCACGCTCGCGGACTATAGACCGATCAGCCTCATTCATCTCTTGGCCGAACTCTTCGCCAAGGTTCTATCCTTGCGGCTTGCCCCACACCTTTGGCTATGGTGTCCTCCTACCAAAGCGCGTTCATTGCAGGACGAAGCATCCACGATAATTTCATCCTCGTCCAGTAGACTGCTCGTCAACTGCACAACATGCGAGCCTCACGGGTGCTTCTCAAGCTCGACATCGCACGCGCCTTTGCTCCGTCTCGTGGCCCTTCTTGCTACAGCTCCTGCAGCATCTTGGCTTCGGCCCTAGGTGGCGCGAGTGTATCTCCATCCTCCTGTCCACGGCTAAAACCCGTGTGCTCATCAATGGCAACGCCAGTCCCCCTATCTGCCATGAGAAAGGCCTTCGGCAGGGAGGTCCCCTCTCCCCCATGTTATTCACTCTGGTGATCGGTAGGGAGGCGAGCACTGGATCACCTCATCTTGCACTGCCCGTTCTCCCGGGAGGTTTGGCACGAGATCTTCGCCTGGTATCGCGCTCCCCCCCCCCCGTGATGATGACAGTTTCCTGGACTGGTGGGCTTTCATCACATCCCAAGCATCCGTTGGTATGCGCAAGGGTCTCGCCTCCCTCACACTCCTCATCGCCTGGTTTATCTGGCGCCACCGTAATGCTTGCATCTTCGACAACGTGCGGCCTTCTTTCATGAACCTGTTGCAGACGATCAAGGACCACGCTAGATCCTGGGCCATCGCCGGGGCCAAAGATATCACAAACTTCTTCTTGGGGAACACAGTAATTTCAAAAAAATTCCTACGCATACACAAGATCATGGTGATGCATAGCAACAAGAAGGGAAGAGTGTTATCCACGTACCCTCATAGACCATAAGAGGAAGCGTTATGACAACGCGGTTGATGTAGTCGTACGTCTTCACGATCGACCGATCCTAGTACCGAAAGTACGGCACCTCCGTGATCTGCACACGTTCGGCTCGGTGACGTCCCATGAAATCTCAATCCAGCTGAGTGTCGAGGGAGAGCTTCGTCAGCACGACGGCGTGATGACGGTGATGATGATGATACCGTCACAGGGCTTCGCCTAAGCACTACGATGATATGACCGAGGTGGATTATGGTGGAGGGGCACCGCACAGGGCTAAGGGATCAATGATCAACTTGTGTGTCTATGGGGTGCCCCTACTATGGCGCGCCCTAGGGAGTCCTACTCCCACCAGGAGTAGGATTCCCCCCTTTCCAAGTCGGAGTAGGACAGAAGGAAGGGAAAGAGAGAAGAGAAGGAAGAAGGGGGCACCGACCCTCCCCCCTAGTCCAATTCGGACTAGGCCTTGGGGGGCGTGCGACCTGCCCTAGGCAGCCCCTCTCTCTTTATCCCTAAAGCCCAATAAGGCTCATATACTCCCCGGGGGGTTCCAGTAACCTCCCGATACTCCGGAAAATGCCCGAACTCATCTGGAACCATTCCAATGTCCAAACATAGGCTTCCAGTATATCAATCTTTATGTCTCGACCATTTAGAGACTCCTTGTCATGTCCATGAGCAAATTCGGGACTCCGAACTACCTTCGGTACATCAAAACACATAAACTCATAATACTGATCGTCACTGAATGTTAAGCGTGTGGACCCTACGAGTTCGAGAACTATGTAGACATGACCGAGACATGTCTCCGGTCAATAACCAATAGCATAACTTGGATGTTTATATTGGCTCCCACATATTCTACGAAATCTTTATCGGCCAAACTGCATGACGATATACGTTGTTCCCTTTGTCAACAAATGCCATCGAAGACACCCGTAGAGCACCTTTATAATCACCCAGTTATGTTGTGACATTTGGTAGCACACAAAGTGTTCTTCTGGTATTCGGGAGTTGCATGATCTCATAGTCATAGGAATATGTATAAGTTATGGAGAAAGAAATAGCAACAAACTAAACGATCATCGTGCTAAGCTAACGGATGGGTCAAGTCAATCACATCATTCTCTAATGATGTGATCCCGTTAATCTAATGACAACTCATGTCTATGGTTAGGAAACATAACCATCATTGATTCAACGAGCTAGTCAAGTAGAGGCAAACTAGTGACACTCTGTTTATCTATGTATTCACACATGTACTAAGCTTCCGGCTAATACAATTCTAGCATGAATAATAAACATTTATCATGATATAAGGAAATATAAATAACAACTTTATTATTGCCTCTAGGGCATATTTCCTTCATTCTCCCACTTGCACTAGAGTCAATAATCTAGATCACATTGTAATGATTCTAACACGCATGGAGTCTTGGCGTTGATCATGTTTTGGTCATGAGAGAGGCTTAGTCAACGGGTCTGCAACATTCAGATCCGTATGTATCTTGCAAATCTCTATGTCTCCCTCCTTGACTTGATGGCGGATGGAATTTAAGCATCTTTTGTTGTGATTGGTTCTCTTGTGAAATCTGGATTCCTTTGCCAAGGCAATTGCACCAGTATTGTCACAAAATATTTTCATTGGACCCGATGCACTAGGTATGACACCTAGATCGGATATGAACTCCTTCATCTAGACTCCTTCATTTGCTGCTTCCGAAACAGCTATGTATTCCGCTTCATACGTAGATCCCGCCACGACGCTAAGCTTGGAACTGCACCAACTGACATCTCCACCATTTAATAAAAGCATGTATCCGGTTTGTGACTTAGAGTCATCCGAATCAGTGTCAAAGCTTGCATCGTAGTAACCGTTTACGATGAGCTCTTTGTCACCTCCATATACGAGAAACATATCCTTAGTCCTTTTCAGGTATTTCAGGATATTCTTGACCGCTGTCCAGTGATCCACTCCTGGATTACTTTGGTACCTCCCTGCTAAACTGATAGCAAGGCACACATCAGGTCTAGTACACAACATTGCATACATGATAGAGCCTATGGCTGAAGCATAGGGAACACCTTTCATTTTCTCTCTATCTTCTGCAGTGATCGGGCATTGAGTCTGACTCAACTTCACACCTTGTAATATAGGCAAGAACCCTTTCTTTGCTTGATCCATTTTGAACTTCTTCAAAACTTTACCAAGATATGTGCTTTGTGAAAGTCCAATTAAGCGTCTTGATCTATCTCTATAGATCTTGATGCCTAATATATAAGGAGCTTCACCGAGGTCTTTCATTGAAAAATTCTTATTCAAGTATCCTTTTATGCTATTCAGACATTCAGTATCATTTCCGATCAACAATATGTCATCTACACATAATATCAGAAATGCTAGAGAGCTCCCACTCACTTTCTTGTAAATACAGGCTTCTCCATAAGTCTGTATAAAACCATATGCTTTGATCGCACTATCAATGCATATATTCCAACTCCGAGAGACTTGCACCAGTCCATAAATGGATCGCTGGAGCTTGCACACTTTGTTAGCACCTTTTGGATCGACAAAACCTTCTGGTTGCATCATATACAACTCTTCTTTAAGATATCCATTAAGGAATGCAGTTTTGACATCCATTTGCCAAGTTTCATAATCATAAAATGCGGCAATTGCTAACATGATTCGGACGGACTTAAGCATTGCTACGGGTGGGAAGGTCTCATCGTAGTCAACTCCTTGAACTTGTCGAAAACCTTTTGCAACAAGTCGATTTTTGTAGACAGTAATATTACCGTCAGCATCAGTATTCTTCTTGAAGATCCATTTATTCTCTATGGCCTGCCGATCATCGCGCAAGTCAACCAAAGTCCACACTTTGTTCTCATACATGGATCCCATCTCAGATTTCATGGCCTCAAGCCATTTTGCGGAATCTGGGCTCATCATCGCTTCCTCATAGTTCGTAGGTTCGTCATGGTCAAGTAACATGACTTCCAAAACAGGATTACCGTACCACTCTGGTGCGGATCTTACTCTGGTTGACCTACGAGGTTCGGTAGTAACTTGATCAGAAGTTTTATGATCATCATCACTAGCTTCCTCACTTACTGGTGTAGGAATCACTGGAACTGGTTTCAGTGATGAACTACTTTCCAATAAGGGAGAAGGTACAATTACCTTGTCAAGTTCTACTTTCCTCCCACTCACTTCTTTCGAGAGAAACTCCTTCTCTAGAAAGGATCCATTCTTAGCAATGAATATCTTGCCTTTGGATCTGTGATAGAAGGTGTACCCAATAGTCTCCTTTGGGTATCCTATGAAGACACATTTCTCCGATTTGGGTTCGAGCTTATCAGGTTGAAGGTTTTTCACATAAGCATCGCAGCCCCAAACTTTAAGAAACGACAACTTGGGTTTCTTGCCAAACCACGGTTCATAGGGTGTCGCCCTAATTAACGTGAATGCAACCGTCTCTAAAGCATAACCCCAAACCGATGGCGGTAAATCAATGAGAGACATCATAGATCGCACCATATCTAATAAAGTGCAGTTACGATGTTCGGACACACCATTACGTTGTGGTGTTCCAGGTGGCGTGAGTTGCGAAACTACTCCGCATTGTTTCAAATGAAGTCCAAACTCATAACTCAAATATTCACCTCCACGATTAGATCATAGAAACTTGATTTTCTTGTTACGATGATTTTCCACTTCACTCTGAAATTCTTTGAACTTTTCAAATGTTTCAGACTTATGTTTCATTAAGTAGATATACCCATGTCTACTTAAATCATCTGTGAAGGTGAGAAAATAACGATATCCGCCACAAGCTTCAATGTTCATTGGACCACATACATCAGTATGTATGATTTCCAATAACTCTGTTGCTCGTTCCATTGTTTCGGAGAACGGAGTTTCAGTCATCTTGCCCATGAGGCATGGCTCACAAGTACCAAGTGATTCATAATCAAGTGATTCCAGAAGTCCATCAGAATGTAGTTTCTTCATGCGCTTTACACCAATATGACCTAAACGGCAGTGCCACAAATAAGTTGCACTATCATTATCAACTCTGCATCTTTTGGCTTCTATACTATGAACATGTGTATCACACTATCAAGATTTAGTAAAAATAGACCACTCATCAAGGGTGCATGGCCACAAAAGATATTACTCATATAAATAGAACAACCATTATTCTATGATTTAAATGAATAACTGTCTCGCATCAAACAAGATCCATATATAATGTTCATGCTCAACGCTGGCACCAAATAACAATTATTTAGGTCTAAAACTAATCCCGAAGGTAGATGTAGAGGTAGCGTACCGATGGCAATCACATCAACTTTGGAACCATTTCCCACGCGCATCGTCACCTCATCCTTAGCCAATCTTTGCTTAATCCGTAGCCCCTGTGTTGAGTTGCAAATGTTAGCAACTGAACAAGTATCAAATACACATGCTCTACTGCGAGCATTAGTAAGGTATACATCAATAACATGTATATCAAATATACCTTTCACTTTTCCATCCTTCTTCTCCGCCAAATACTTGGGGCAGTTCCGCTTCCAGTGACCAGTCCCTTTGCAGTAGAAGCACTCAGTCTCAGGCTTAGGTCCATACTTGGGTTTCATCACTTGAGCAGCAACTAGCTTGCTGTTCTTCTTGAAGTTCCCCTTCTTCCCTTTACCCTTTTCTTGAAACTGGTGGTCTAGTTGACCATCAACACTTGATGCTCCTTCTTTATTTCTACCTCCGCGGCTTTTAGCATTACGAAGAGCTCAGGAATTGTCTTATCCATCCCTTGCATATTATAGTTCATCACGAAGCTCTTGTAGCTTGGTGGCAGTGATTGAAGAACTCTGTCAATGAAACTATCACCAGGAAGATTAACTCCCAGTTGAGTCAAGTGGTTGTGGTACCCAGACATTCTAAGTATATGTTCACTGACAGAACTATTCTCCTCCATCTTGCAGCAGTAGAACTTATTGGAGACTTCATATCTCTCAATCCGTGCATTTGCTTGAAATATTAACTTCAACTCCTGGAACATTTCATATGCTCCATGACGTTGAAAACGTCATTGAAGACTCGGTTCTAAGTCGTAAAGCATGGCACACTGAACTATCGAGTAGTCATTAGCTTTTCTCTGCCAGGTGTTCACAACATCTGGCGTTGCTCCTGCAGCGGGTTTGTCACCTAGCGGTGCTTCCAGAACGTAATTCTTCTATGCAGCAATGAGGATAATCCTCAAGTTACGGACCCAGTCCGTGTAGTTTCTACCATCATCTTTCAACTTAGCTTTCCTTAGGAACGCATTAAAATTCAACGAAACAACAACACTGGCCATCTATCTTCAACAACATAGACATGCAAAATACTATCAGGTACTAAGTTCATGATAAATTGAAGTTCAATTAATCAAATTACTTAATAACTCCCACTTAGATAGACATCTCTCTAATCATCTAAGTGATCATGTGATCCATATCAACTAAACCATGTCCGATCATCATGTGAGATGGAGTAGTTTTCAATGGTGAACATCACTATGTTGATCGTATCTACTATATGATTCACGCTCGACCTTTCGGTCTCAGTGTTCCGAGGCCATATCTGCATATGCTAGGCTCGTCAAGTTTAACCCAAGTATTCTGCGTGTGCAAAACTGGCTTGCACCCGTTGTATGTGAACGTAGAGCTTATCAAACCCGATCATCATGTGGTGTCTCGGCACGGCGAACTGTAGCAACGGTGCATACTTAGGGAGAACACTTATACCTTGAAATTTAGTGAGAGATCATCTTATAAAGCTACCATCAAACTAAGCAAAATAATATGCATAAAGGACAAACATCACATGCAATCAATATAAGTGATATGATATGGCCATCATCATCTTGTGCCTTTGATTTCCATCTCCAAAGCACCGTCATGATCACCATCGTCACCGGCTTGACACCTTGATCTCCATCGAAGCATCGTTGGCGTCTCGCCAACTATTGCTTCTACGACTATCTCTACCGATTAGTGATAAAGTAAAGCAATTACATGGCGATTGCATTTCATACAATGAAGCGACAACCATATGGCTCCTGCCAGTTGCCGATAACTTTGTTACAAAACATGAGCATCTCATACAGTAAAATTTAGCATCATGTCTTGACCATATCACATCACAACATGCCCTGCAAAAACAAGTTAGGCGTGCTCTACTTTGTTGTTGCAAGTTTTACGTGGCTGCTACTGGCTGAGCAAGAATCATTCTTACCTACGCATCAAAAACCACAACGCGGTATAGTGATTACTTTATGATCTTCAAAAAGAACCCTGTTCATTGAATCCGATTCAACTAAAGCTGGAGAAACAGACACCCAGTAGCCACCTGTGTGCGAAGCACGTCAGTAGAACCAGTCTCGTGTAAGCGTACGCGTAAGGTCGGTCTAGGCCGCTTCATCCAACAGTGCCGCTGAATCAAGAATCAACTAGTGAAGGCAAGCAATATGTATATACACACGCCCACAACTCCTTTGTGTTCTACTCGTGCATATAACATCTACGCATAGACCTGGCTCGGATGCCACTGTTGGCGAACGCAGTAATTTCAAAAAAATCCTACGCACACGCAAGATCATGGTGATGCATAGCAACGAGAAGGGAAGAGTGTTGTCCATGTACCCTCGTAGATCGTAAGCAGAAGCATTATGACAACGCGGTTGATGTAGTCGTGCGTCTTCATGATCGACCGATCCAAGTACCGAAAGTACGGCACCTTCGCGATCTGCACACGTTCGGCTCGGTGACGTCCCACGAACTCTCGATCCATCTGAGAGTCGAGGGAGAGCTTCGTCAGCACGACGGCGTGATGACGGTGATGATGATGCTACCGTCGCAGGGCTTCGCCTAAGCACTACGATGATATGACCGAGGTGGATTGTGGTGGAGGGGGGCACCGCACACGGCTAAGGGATCAATGATCAACTTGTGTGTCTATGGGGTGCCCCCTCCCCTGTATACAAAGGAGTGGAGGAGGAGGAGGAGGGTCGGCCCTCTACTATGGCGCGCCCTAGGGAGTCCTACTCCCACCGGGAGTAGGATTCCCTCCTTTCCAAGTAGGAGTAGGAGAGAAGGAAGGGAAAGAGAGAAGAGAAGGAAGGAGGGGGCGCCGCCCCTCCCCCTAGTCCAATTCGGACTAGGCCTTGGGGGGCACGCGGCCTGCCCTAGGCAGCCCCTTTCTCTTTCCTCTAAAGCCCAATAAGGCTCAAATACTCCCCGGGGGGTTCCGGTAACCTCCCGGTACTCCGAAAAATGTCCGAACTCATCCAGAACCATTTCGATGTCCAAACAAAGGCTTCCAATATATCGATATTTACGTCTCGACCATTTTGAGACTCCTCGTCATGTCCGTGATCAAATCCGGGACTCCAAACTACCTTCGGTACATCAAAACACATAAACTCATAATACCAATCATCACCGAACGTTAAGCATGCGGACCCTACGGGTTCGAGAACTATGTAGACATGACCAAGACATGTCTCCGGCCAATAACCAATAGCGGAACCTGGATGTTCATATTGGCTCCCACATATTCTACGAAGATCTTTATCAGTCAAACCGCATAACGAAATGAGTTGTTCCCTTTGTCATCGGTATGTTACTTGCCCGAGATTGGATCATCGGTATCTCAATACCTACTTCAATCTCGTTACTGGCAAGTCTCTTTACTCATTCCGTAATGCATCATCCCGCAACTAACTCATTAGTCACATTGCTTGCAAGGCTTATATTGATGTGCATTACCGAGAGGGCCCAGAGACACCTCTCCGACAATCGGAGTGACAAATCCTAATCTCGATCTATGACAACTCAACAAACACCATCGGAGACACCTGTAGAGCACCTTTATAATCACCCAGTTAAGTTCTGACATTTGGTAGTACACAAAGTGTTCCTCCGGTATTCGGGAGTTGCATGATCTCATAGTCATAGGAATATGTATAAGTTACGGAGAAAGCAATAGCAACAAACTAAAAGATCATCGTGCTAAGCTAACGGATGGGTCAAGTCAATCACATCATTTCTAATGATGTGATCCCGTTAATCAAATGACAACTCATGTCTATGGTTAGGAAACATAACCATCATTGATTCAACGAGCTAGTCAAGTAGAGGCAAACTAGTGACACTCTGTTTGTCTATGTATTCGCACATGTACTAAGTTTCCGGTTAATACAATACTAGCATGAATAATAAACATTTATCTCGATATAAGGAAATATAAATAACAAATTTATTATTGCCTCTAGGGCATATTTCCTTCACTTCTTGCCTCCCTGACGTAACTTAGCTATGGGCTCAGCACCCCTTTTGTTCTGCTCTCGTAGCTCCTCTCTGGGCCTGCTGAGCGTACGCTGAGATGTTTCTACCATTATACCCTTGTACCCAACTCTTGCTCCCTATCTATCTATGGAATGATACGCACCTTGCGTATTTGCGAAAAAAGAAGAAAGCGTGATGTGCAAATTTTTTGACCTCCAAATCAAGTAAATGGGCTGACGGTTCCCATAATAGAACCCCTGCTTTCACTAAAAACGCCTAAGAAAAAACTTATGGGGTGGAAATGGTTCAAACCTTCGTCGGGTGGTTCTCCAAACCCATCCAGGAACCGTTCAAACCGAATGCGAGGTGGTCCCTGCCTGGGGGGTGCCATCGTGATAGCCTAGTGCGTGCACACTACTGTCCTCATGCTGCCAATGTGGTCCATCTTCATCTATATGCGGAAATAAGCATCAAAAAGTTTATATCAAGAAAATGCAAATAAGGTAAGGGGAGGGGCCAGATCCCAATATGAATGTGCGCTCGTGATTGCAGCCACCCTACCGAAGTTATATATATAGACACACACACACATAAACACTATTCTGATCACGGGAAGAGAATAATATTCTGATCACAACCTGACCTGCCCGCTAGTAGTATGTTGAACTTCCCTCTGAACTAGGTTGAACTTCCGCCAACATTGCCCAAATGGGGCTTGCGATATACCGTTGGAAAGCTATGGACACCAGTATCAAGACCCAACTTAAATTTTTGGCAAAATGTAAGCGGTTTAAGAGCAGTTCTGAAAACCGTTTTTTCTTCACACAAAAAACATGAATCGTATTTTCGATTGCATTTCTAAACCGTTTATCAAAATGAGGCAAATAATATGGTGTTGCAAAGCTGCTGCAAAACCGCTCCTTCCACATGTTGAATGTTTTCTCTAATTCCCTATGGTTAAAGAGTAATTTGTAAAAACGTAAAATTTCGCAAACCGAATAGCCGAGTTCATATTTTCGATGCAATTTCTAAACAGCTAACCCAATTGAGGTAAATGATATGGCATTGGAAAGCTTTTGAAAATGCACTACTTTTTCATGTTGAATGTTTTTTCTAATTTTGAATGGTTTATGAGTAATTTAGAAAATGGTAAAAGTACCACCAAGTTCGTATTTTGGAGCTTATTTTTAACCGTACATCCGAATGCAGCAAATGATATGGCATTGGAAATCTTGAACAAATGCGAAACTGTTTGGTATATATTGTTTCTCCCAGTTCATTACGGTTTTAAGTCATTTTTGAAAATGGCTAAAATTGTATTTTCGCTGTATTTTCTACAAACTTTATTGGAATGGGGCAAATAATATACCGTTGAAAAGCTATAGAAAATACGAAACTTTTTCATGTTGATGGTTTTCTCTGATTCCTAGCCGTTCTCAAGTAATTGTGAATATGGCGAGATCATTCGTTCTACCTTTATCGCGAAACAGATTCTTTGAAAATGCACCGCGTGAAGAACGTGAACTTCTCGGCACGTGCACTTGAACTTCACTCCGTTTTTCACGTGCTTTTTTGGCTCGTAGTTCTCCATCCACTCACCGGAATTGAGCAAGTGATATACCGATAAAAAGTTGTTGTAAACACGCAACTTTCCAGTGTTGATCATTTTTTCCATACTCGCGACGGTTTTAAAATTTTTCATCCAAAATTCATTCAGTCTAGTAGTTGAACTTCTATGGCAGTTCTGTTTTGAACTTCACTCTATTTTTGACGTGTTGTTTTTTCCCGTAACTCCCAAACCACTTACCAGAATTGAGCAAATGATATACCGATGCAAAGTTATTGAAAACACGCAACTTTTTTGTGTTGATCAGTTTTTCATACTTGTGATGGTTCAAAATATTTTTTAATGCGTAAAAATGCGTTTTTAACAGTATACATAAAACTTTTAAACCGTTCATCGGAATATAGCATATAATATACCGTTGGAAAGCTTATTAATAGGAGCATCTTTTTCATGTAGACAGACGTTACAAATTTTGTCATTTGAGAGGGGTTTTAGAAATGGCAAAAACAACGTCGTTTTTTGCCTGTTTTTACATGTAATTGAAGGTCGGACGTCTCGCACTAGAGATCTTGAACTTCACCGGAAGGAGCACGTGAACTTCTTTGCAACAAACCTTTTAAGCTTTTTGTTTTGTATTCTTATATTCTTATGTGAAACACATTCCGTGTAGTAGTTGAATTTCCCGCTGTTTTCACCTTGAACTTCTGTCACATATTTTTGTTCAACCTCTCTCACAATTTTTTTGAATTTTTTCGCGCCAAGCACTTGAACTTCTAACAACAAAACTTTTAGCCTTTGCTTTTTCATTATTATTTTCCATACAAAACGCACACTGCGTAGTACGTGAACTTTTTTTTATAATATGAAAAATATTGAAGTTTTGTAATTAATATCGGACTGCTTCGTTATTTCAAATTGAACTTCTCGGATTATCGTTAGTAAGTGGGAAAATTTGAGTTTTTTTTAATAAATATCGATCTGCTTCGTTTTAAAAAATTGAACTTCTTGGTTTTATTATCTAGTAACGAGGAAAATCTAAGTTTTTCACATATAGTGAACTACTCAATTTTTTCATTTGAACTTCTTGGTATTTTAAAATTGGACTTTCTTTGGTTTTTGTAATATAACTTCTCCGTTGTTAAATTTAAACTTATATGTTTTTTTGAGACACAAGAATAATTCATCTTTTTTATACAATGAACTTTTTTTAATTTGAACTTCTGGGTTATTATTTAATAACACGGAAAATCTATGTTTTGTTATAAACATCAAACCATTATTTAAATTTGAACTTCTATGTTTTTCTTGGAAACAAGGTAAAACCATTAAACTTATTCGAACTGTTGTGTTTTTTATAAAAACTCTTGTTGCTATTCACATTATTTTTTGTTCTTTTTTTCTCTGAAGTAATTACGTGAACTTTTTAAAACAAAATGATTGAACTTTGAGAGGACGTATGTTCATAATTTCTACTTTTGTAAGGTCACCAGGCATTAATTATTTCCCAAAATGAAAAGGGGGTATTTCTCCTACTTAACAAGAGCTAACCGAGGACACTGAAGCACATTTTGTATGGTCACACATAATCTTACCTTTCCTGTGCACCCATAAACAAAATTAATTTAAACCACTAAAATGCAGAAAGACATCGCTACTTGTTGCGGGAATTTTCTAATTCATTCATCAATATTCCACAAATTATATTTCTTTCGTACAAACTTCTCACAATAATTTTTTTCACTTTCTCCGACCGATGACTTGAACTTATAACAACAACAAAAAATTAGACCTTGCTTTTTAATTCATTTTTCTCATATGAAACACACACCATGTAGTATAAGAAATTTTTCCATTTTTATAATTTGGATTTTTTATTTTGTTTTTAAAATAAAATTTCTCCCAAATAATAACTGAACTTCTTTATGGATTGAGAGAATTATTTAAAATGCAAAAAACAAATATATTTTTTGTGTTTTCGAACATAGAAATACAAGGTGAACCTCTCTGGCAAGAAGTTTTTGAACTTCCCCGGACAGAGCACTTGAATTTCTTTCAACAAACCTTGTAAGCTTTTGTTTTTCTATACTTTTATTCTCACCTGAAATTTATTCCTTGTAGTAGTTGAACTTCTCATAATTTTCACCTTGAAGTTTCGTCACATATTTTTGGTTAACGACTCTCATAAGAATTTTTGAACTTTCTCGGGCCGAGCACTTGAACTTCTAGCAACAAAACTTTTAGCCTTTGCTTTTTCATACTTTTCCCACACAAATGCACACTGTGTAGTGCGTGAACTTCTAGCAGTTATCATTCTGAACTTCTTTCGGTTACATGAAAATCTTAATTTTTTTATATACATTGAAGTACTCCGTTTTTATAAACATTTGAACTACTCGTTTTTTTAATTTGACTTCTTGGTCTTGTAATAAACATTGAACTTCTTCATTATTTAAATTTGAACCTCTAGGTTTTTTGTAGAAACAAGGCAAATTCATTTTCTTTATGAATTTTGAGCTGCTCTATTTTTTCTAAATCGGCCCTCTTCGGTTATTCTTTAGTTACGAGGAAAATTCTAATTAATATAAATATCGAACCGCTTCATTATTTTAAATTTGGACTTCTAGTTATTTTGTTTGAACTTCTAAGCGTCTTGCTAGAAATGGAGACATATGTTTTATATTGAAAAAATGAACTACTACATTATTTCTATTTGACCTTCTGGGTTTTATTTTTTAAAACAGAAAAAAATCATTTTTATAAACTTTGAACCATTTTTTATTTTAACTTAACTACCTGGTTCTTTTAGTTTGAGCTTCTAGTTTTTTAAAAACAGGGAAAATAAGTTTTTTAACTTTTTTTGTTGTTCCTTTATATTAATTTGAATGTCTTCCTTTTATTCTTTAGTAACGAGAAAAAATCTAACTTTTTATAAGCTTCGAACTTCTCTGTTATTTTAATTTGAACTTCTATGTTTTTATCACCAAACTTCTGAATAGGGTGGGCTAATTCTTTAGGCCATTGTATTAGTTTTGTTTTTGGTTAACAATTCGTTAACTGTTTTATAACATGTATTTTTTTAGAGATGAAAAAACCCTATGATATACCTTCTCGGAGCACACATACGTGCCGCAGACACGCATGGGGGCACCCATAATTGTAATTTGCACTACGTAAGTGATGCACGTGGGTGTACGTGTACGAAGGTTGTCAAAAAGAGAATGTCAAACGGCAACAATGAATAAGCTAGCTAGCAAATATGTACGTGCGTGACAAAGAAAGAGCAAAATCAAAAGTTAAAGACGACCGTGTGCATGCATAATATATGTATCTACAGTGTTATATATACATTTATGTCATGTCACAAACAAAAAATTACAAGATCACATGCATTTATCAAAGTGCGCACTTTTCTCAAAGTGCATCAACAGGGGACTGCATGCATGTGGATATCATCTATTCCAAGAGCTTCTTGAGCGCGCCGATCGATGGAGATGGCCATCCTCTAACCTCTGTTCTCGTAGCATTTGCAAGTGTTGTTGACCCTGTCTCAGAAGAAATCACACATACGGTGGACAAAGTTAAGCACAAAGCTAGCTAGCTGAGTTGTAAAGTAGTTTATTTATTTAAGAGACAAACAGGCAGATAGACAGACAAAACCGGCCGTACGTACAAAAAGGAAGGAATGAAGGAAGGAATCTTGAACGAGTACTTAAAGTGGGTTGGCAGCTGCAGGAAGCAGGGAAATCTAGAGCTCTGCCAAGTTGTCCTTGAAGTAACTTCGCATCATAAGATGAACTTCTTCAAAGTGCATGAGGACGGGATGGTGATTTGAGTCCAGCACATATTGGGGGTGCATGAACTTCAAAAACCTGGAGGAAGTGCGAGACGTCGTAGAGACTGTGTGCCTTGCGAAAGGAAAGCATCTGTTTACCGATGTCTGCTCTCGTATTCACATCCCTCATCAGCTTAACCTTGTCGATGAAGTCCCTCCAGGCGTGAGGCTTACCCGTGGACTTCTCCCTTAAGGTCATGGCATTCTCGAGCTTGGCCAGCTCTGAGGGGTCTAGGCACTTGATGAGCTTTCCATAGTTTATGAGGAGAGTCTGTTGGCGAGCAAAAGAGGCAAACGACATATGATTACTCACAGAGAGGAGGTACTGCTCCCTCACAGTGGGTGAGCTGTCAAACTCGTGGGGAATATATATCAGAACACTATAATATATTGGTCCCTCGTTACTGATTGAAGAAGCACTGAATCCCATAAAATGTCAGAATACTGTAATATATTGGTCCCTCATTCCGGACTCGCCGCCGTCCGGCGATCCACCGTCTCCTCGCTGTCGCAAGCTTTGGGGCCCTTCTCCTCGGCAACAAATTCAAACAAATTGTTCGAAAAAAACAAATTAAAGCTGCAGCTAGACGTATATCCTTTTAGTGGGAAGCATGCGTCCATGCTAGCTGGTGAGCAGCGGGTTTTGGCTACAACTGTCGACGCTAGTGAGCAGCGGGTTTTGGCTACAGCTGTCGACGCTGGCGAGCAGCGTGGTTTTTGCGCCGTTGATGAGTGATGAATGAAATTCCAAATGTGCAGAAGAAAAAATAACGACTGCTATACCTCCACGGGCTGCATACCTGAACGGCTGGAGGTAGCGGCGATGAACGCCCTTGGTGTTGTGGCTGTGGAGCCCGGCCGGGAGGAGGCTACGAGGCAGTGGTGGAGCCTCGTCGGGCCAACCTAGTCAGCACCAGAAGTGGGTGATGTGGGCGGGCCGCGGCGGTGTGCAGGCGGTGGATTGAGCTTCGGTGCCTTAAAGGCACCTACCTTTGGGTCTATGACAGGTGGGCCAGCCACCTGTTAGGCCCATCTGTCATAGGCCCAAAGGCAGGTGCCTTAAGGTACCGAAGCAGCGTCCGCAGGCGGCGACACAAGAAGGTGGTAGTGGGGATTGGCAGGTTAGGGACGACGCTTTTAGACGTGGTGGTCTTCGGCGGTGCACAGAGATTAACGTCCCGACGGCTGTGTGCGGGATCCACGCCGGGGGGAGGAGGCGCGATGGGATCCAGGGTGGGCGATGACGCGATTGGGTCTAGGGCGGGCGGCGGCGCGATGGGATCCAGGGCCAGCGACAGAGGGCCGCGGTGCGATGGGATCCATGGCATGCGACGGCGGGCGGCGGCGCGATGGGATCGAGCGCGTGGGGATCGAGCGTGAATCGAGGCCGGTGGTGTGGGAGAGGATCGTGGGCGTGGGGCTGGGGTCGTGGTGGTGGGCTATTTTTTTTATCGGGGAGTAGACCTGGCCATGGCCAGCCTGACCCAACTCGGCCCGAAAATCCCGGGCCGGGCTGAGCCCGAACATGCCATCGGGCCGAGCTCGGGCCTGAAAATCAAGCTCGATGGGCAGATCGGGCCGGGCTCGGGCCTGTGAAAAATGGGTTTTTAGTTGTGGTCGGGCCGAGCGGGCCATGTTGGGCTTTTCCAGGCTTGGGCCGGGCTCGGGCCCGATTTAGTAGGCCCGGTGGTCAGGCGGGCTGGGCTCGGGCCTGGGTTTTCAGCACCTGGATATTTTTGGCCCAGCCCGAAACCCGGCCTGGCCCGAGATATGGCCAGGTATCGGGAAGCACCGGTTCGGGAACAAACTCCTCTCGGCCTATATAGGGCGCGCCGTGATCCAAATAACTACTCTAATCCTGAAATTAGAATAGTGATGTCCCAACGCGGATTTTTGGGACATGCGGCCACACGCTGCCGATATCCAGCCTGTCCGCCCGCGCGCCGCGATTCCTTATTTTAATAGGCCCTCTGGCAATACGGGGTTGCATGTTTCACAAATGCGAGGATACATGTCGGTATACCTCGTGCTGCCTGGCCATGTCGCATTTAATTCTCGTATGAATACACGAGCGAGACAGCTCCCCGACCTGGGAATTAAAGTTTCTGTGTGTCTGGTGGGCGTCTTTTGGATGGGTCGTCCGGTGAACTCGCAGCACATGTAGCTGTCCCCACTCGCGCGTCGGCAGCAAGGTGTGGAGATGGAGTCCGTGGAGACGGAGACCAGGTCAGGACGTCTGCACCAATCTATCTGTTGTGTTCTTAGCCTTCCCCATAGAGTTCATGCTTACACAGGGATTCATGCCTCGTTTTTTCTCAATCCCCTAGCTTCTTGGCCCCCGATTCTGGATCTGGGACATCCAATGGGTGGAGCAAGCCGCCATTCTCACCAGATTTGTCGGGGTTTGCAAGGCATCCGGGAGCCCTATGCACAGTTCGAGAGGTCGCCGAAGATGACCCGAGTGGTCGATTTGCAGATTTATTAGATACAGTTGAAGGTGTTCTACGCCCAGACGGCAGCGATTCCGATGAGAAATAGGGCAGCCGGGCAGAGAACATATATGTAGCGCTAGACGATAAAGTTGGCTGGGTTAGCAGGTAATTCCTGATTCTTGCATCTCTGTTTTAGCTCAAAATGGTGTGCTGGCCTGATTCAATTGCTTGTGTCCATGGTTCAGGAAACGGAGGCAAGTCTTGCTAGACGAAAGACCAACAAGTGCAGATAGGGTCCCCGCGCTGGAAAAAGCACTAACCGGGTTTGCGGATAGGGATTCAGAATCCGTGGTGACTCCGTCCGTTGGGCTGTCAGTTGACTCGATAAATGAGGCATATGAGTTCTACAACATGTACTCTTGGGAGACTGGATTTGGTGTTCGGTATGCAAAGAGCAGGACCAATGTAAAAGGGATGAAATGCATGCAGGAGTTCGTGTGCTGCTGCTCGGTATGTTTTATCTCTTTCCCCGTATGCAATGGTTCGTTAGTTACGAAGCTTCTTGTTGCATCTCTAAATGCATTTTGGCTAGTTTACTTTTGCAGGGCAAACCAAAAGAAGCAAATTCGAAATCTACGCGATGTCAATGCTAGGCCATGATAAGGCTTCTCCGAACAGACAACGAAGGATGGTACATCAACGAATTCAGGTCCAATCACAACCACCCCATGTTGAATACTTGTGCTGAGAAGTTGCATTTCCCATCGCATAGGCATATTGACAAATACACTCGTGAGCTTGTTTCCCAACCGAGACAGAACAATGTAAACCTGAGCAAGGTTTATAGTATAATTGCAACATTATTTGGAAGAGTTGAGAATGTGCCGTTCACCAAAAGATGTTTAAGGACTCTGTGTGGAAAGCTTAGCAGGGAGCAGGCTCATGATGATGTGCAAAAGACCATGGCTATTTTTTCAGAAATGAAAGCGCAAGACAGCGAGTTCACGTATAACGTTCAGGTAGATGATGGGTGTAGCAAACACAGTACCATCACTTTGGTGACGTTATCACCTTTGACACGACATACAAGACAAACATGTATGTTATGTCTTTTGGTCTGTTCGTGGTGGTAAATAATCATTTTCGGAGTGTGCTTTCTGCGGGTGTTTTGATGCGAGACGAGACCGATGATACATTCAAATAGATTTTTGATGAGTTTGTGAAGATGATGGGTGGTAAAAAACCAATTACAATTTTAACAGGTAATGGGATTGTCTCCCATACGCATTTGTGTTTATATTGTTTTAAATCCAGCAAACTAGGTGCGTGACTTTTGCATGTCCTTGCCAGATCAAGCTAGAGCCATGGAAAAAGCCATCGAGGAGGTGTATCCTGAAGCCACGCATAGTTGTTGCAAATAGCACGTATTGAAGAAGGCCAAAGAAAACCTGGGTGCTCACTACACCCAGAAGTCAGATTTCAGTGCTGAATTCCACAAACTTGTTCACGAGATGCTGACTATTGATGAATTCGAGGGCGGATGAGCAACACTGCTTGACAAATATTCACTGAAAACAAATCCATATCTCACGCAGATATACGAGACTAGGGAGAAGTGGGCAAAAACTTACTTTGAGGGGAAATTTTGTGCTCGGCAAACCAGCACAGGCAGGAGCGAGAGTGCAAACCATATGTTGAAGCAGTATGTCCCCCCGTCATGCTCGATGAATCTTTTTGTCAAGCAATACAACAAGCTCCAGTTCGACCGAGAGCAGGAGGAAGGCTTCCAGGAGAAACGTATGAGACTGGTAAGAAATTTTTGCTATAAACCTTGACCAAACGCTAACTCATAATCATTGTGAATAAAAACTTTTGTTTTCAAACAGAGTCGTGCAGTGCTGAAGGTGAACACCGCTCTTGAAGTCCACGCGAGCAAGATACATACCAGGAAGATGTTTGAAATTTTTGGAGGAATACTGTATGAATCTGGAAGGTATGATGTCGAAGAAATCATAGAGAAGCAGAAATACATAGTGACACACCAGAAAGCTGAGCACCATGAGAAGTGGTTCAAGTGTCATTTTGAGGTTAACATGTCCGATAACCTTGGTTATTTTTCATGCATCTATGGCCTGTTTGAACACATGAGCATGGTTTGCTGTCACTTGTTGCATGTTAGTCGTGTGCGTCCATTTTTATGATCTAGATATATTGAGAGAGTGTTTTTTTTGAAGAATTTACAATTGTCTTCTTGCCGAGCAAGTGATGGTTTTGCTACGTCTAAAGCAGATACCTCCGAGGCACATATTGAAAAGGTGGAGCATACACGGGAGAGACAACCTGCCGGGGCACCTGAACCACTATCAACAAGACATGGGTCCGCCGGATGCGCCCACTTTCAGGCATTCTGCTATGTACATCACCGCCCTGGAGGCTGCAAATATGGGAGATAGGAACCCGGCGGCTTTTGAGTTTATGATGTTGGGCCTGTTTGAACTTAGAACAAGAGGCACCGAGGTATGTGCGTTCAATGACGGCATGGGCGTCGTTGAGCAGGTATCCCACAATGTTGTTGCTGGAGGTCCGAAGTTAAAGTTGGTCGACGACAAGACAACTTGCTCAGTAAGAAGTGTGGAAGGCAATCACACTCAATCACGCGATGCGACATCGGTGTATGTGCATCCTCCAATGAATCTGGCCTCAGAAGCATCATGCCCAAATGGTGATGGGTACAATTCGGATTTCTCCGAAGCCGCGTCACGTCTAATGCCCAATGCTGAACAAGAGTTGCTTGCACCGGAAAGAAACAACAAACGAGGCCGACCAACCACTAGTAGTGACAAAGCTCCTTATGAGAAGGACAACGCGAAAAGGTCTAGGTTATGTTCCATCTGCAGGGGAAAGGGCATAAAGCCAGCACTTGCCCTGATCAAGGTGACATCCCCAAAAAGGAAAGGAAGGCGGCCACATGCGGCAAATGCGGGGTTCCAGGGCACCGAAGGACTACTTGCAGCAAGCCTCTCGTCTCGATGATGGCCAGTATCCCTCCTATACATTACATGAAAGAATGTGTTGCGCTGATCCCCCCATGTACCATTTGCTTATGTATGTGTCATGTTGACTGAACGTTTTTAGATGGACATTATCCAATCCCCAGTGTTTTATGTAATCTTATCCAGCGTGGTTGAACGATGAATATGTGTCTCCAGTTGGCTATGCTGTATCGAATTGTATGGCTGAAAGCCCAAAATCAAAGACTCCTACAAGTCTGCCACTGTTTCGAAATGCAGATAGAAATTCATAAATAAAAGTCCCCAGTATTTATGAATACATTGATGCATCCGAGCCGTGTGTGGGGGCAGGTTTTCAAAATTCGAAATATGTCCTTGCCGCGCGCTCTCCCTGTGTCTATAAAGCCTTCCAAAACTTAGATTGGAGACGTCACACACTTGGGAGTCATGTCAAGCTCTAGCTCTGCGTACTCAAGCGAGAGAGGGAGCAGCATTGTCAGCGTTCTAGGAACAGGGGTCCCCAGACTTGCCTTCCTGCGGCCCATGGAGTGGCTCTGCGAGCGCGCCCGAATGGCCCATCTTCACCAGCAAAGACTCAAGATCCTCGTGAGGGGCCAAGCCTCGCGAGGCGGATGACGCAAGGCCTCCTTAGGAGCGGCCTCACTAGGCTGGCTCACGAGGTGCAGAGAGTTCAAGGCTAGGCAAACCTCGCGAGGTTCTAGTGACGTGAGCCATGACGACCAAAGATAGGTGGGCGCCAGCACGCATAGGGTCCTTATTTCGTCTTCAGTGCTAAGGAAGCAGGCGCAGGCGCGGAGTACCGAGGCGTCAAGCAAAGGTTTTCATATTGGTGCAACGAGACCAAGACCAGAAGGATGGCGGGACGAAGGTCACCATGGAGCCCAAGACGGCGTCACCACTAGAGCCTTTGGCAGGCAAAGACCGCTTTTATCAGGATAGCTTGTACTAGTTGTCCCCCTTCAAATTGGCCGTTGTGGGATCCCTTCCCGCTCAATATTTGGGAAGAGGACCAAGGCCACTATAAATAGGACTAGCCACCACCGTAGGTAGGGGTGACCTCATCTTAGACTAGAACTAGTTCATCCTCACAACTACATCCACCAAGCATAAGAACACCTCTCCTCAGGAGGCTGTTCTTCCCCCTGTACTATTCATCCTCAACCCAAGAGGCAATCCACCACCACCACACTGGAGTAGGGTATTACACCACAACAGTGGTCCAAACCAGTATAAATCTTGTGTCCTTTGTATTGCGAGTTCGTCGAGTTAGTTCGTAAGATCTTAGCTGAGTTGGGACGTGGATCGGTAGGGGGGGAGATCTTCGCGCACACCCTAGTGTTCGAACTTGAGGGTTTTGCCGGAACCCGAGATCCGACATTTGGCGTGCCAGGTAGGGGTGTGCCGAAGCTTCCCTTCCGTCGCTCCGCGTCTCGTTGCTCCATCGTCTCCATGTCGGACGCTCGCTGCGCTCGCGCTGAACGCCGGGCTGCCCTCGCCGCCCACGTTGCTCAGACGGCTCCCGTCGGCGGGTCGCCCCATCGTTCTCTGTCGCCTGCCGCCAACGCCGCCACCGGCCCGGCGGGGAACGAGCAGCAAGCATCCTCGCTGCTCCCCTCGGTGCGGCGGAATGGCCGCACCGCCACTACATCGCTGACCCCGGCCGGTTCCTCATCCCATGTTCGTCGCACTCCTGTGGATGCGCGGGCTGCTCTGTGCATGGCGCGCGAGCTCCTGCACTACCACCCAATCGACGACCTCTACGAGGACTGGCTCGACCACATCGCCGAGCTTGTCAGCGACGCGGGGGCTCCCCTGCACCGTCCCTCTCGCCACCTCGCCCTCCGCCAGCCGCGGGCGGCATGGCCCGCGAAGCGCTTCCACCACCTCTGCCTCAAGATGGAGTCTTGGCGCCCAGGCGAGCGGCCCCACGGCGTGACCTGCCGCATCTGGCGCCCGCGCAAGAAGAATTAAGCTACCAAGAAGTCCCTCGGCCATGAGAAAACGCCCCCGCGCTCCCTGCACCGCCATGGCAAAACTGTGTGCCGCCTATGGCGGCGGTGCGTGGACCCCATCAAGGACAAGTTCTCCACCAGTGCAGAGTCCCGGTGACCACGACAGGCTGACGCGCCTTCACCCCTGAGCTGCGTAGTGTCACTTGGCCGGGCAAGTTCAAGCCGGATCTGCCACCTTGCTACGACGGCACCCCCGACCCTGCGGAGTTCCTGCAGCTCTACGAGCTGAGCATCGAGGCAACCAATGGCGACGAGAAAGTCATGGCGAACTGGTTTCCCATGGCTCTCAAGGATGGTTCCCGCTCCTGGCTCCTGAAACTGCCTCCAGGCTCGATCTCCTCCTATGACGAGATGCGTGACCATTTCGTCGCCAAGTTCCAGGGCACTCACGACCGCCCACCGGCTGCGGGTGACCTGCGCCGCATCAAGCAACAACCATGAGAGACCCTCCAGAAGTACATTCAGCGCTTCAACAACGTTCATCTCAAGATCCCCAAGGTGACCGACGAGGCCATCATCTCTGCGTTTTCCGATGGTGTCTGTGACATCAAGATGAAGGAGGAGCTCGCCATCCACGAGGAGCCGTGCACATCTCTAGAGTTGTTCAACCTGGCGACCAAGTGCCCAAGAGCTGAGGAGGGGCGCCTCTCCCTCCTAGAGCTCCCGGCTGCGAACCCGGAGGAGAAGAAAGCCAAGGCCAAAGACGTGAAGCGCAAGGGAGCAGCCGTGCTCGCGGCGGAGCCGGACACAAAGCGCGGCAAGGACCAGCCCGAGTCATCCAAGAGCGGCCGACCATTCTGCGCCTTCCTTAACCTGCATAGCCACAACACCAGCGACTGTCAAGAGCTCAGAGCCATTCGAGAAGGATGCTTCGGTCGACGCCCCGAGCGCAACAACCGGGGCTACGGCCAAGGAGGAGGACATGGTGGAGGACGCTGGGATGACCGTGGCCCGCGCCAGGAGTGGCGCGACCGACCTCGTGAGGACCACTGGTAGGATCAGCCTCGCGAGGGCGCCTGGAGGGATCAGCCTCGTGAGGATCGTCCTCAGGGCAATGCCGGTCTTTCTCCAGTACCGCCACCGCTAAGAAGGAATGACGACCACCACCAAGACGAGGGGGTTGGGGGCTTCCAGGAGCCGCATGCCATCGCCTGCATCTTGGACGGAGCTCAAGCCCCAGCCTCACAGCGTATCTTCAAGCAGTTTGCTCACGAGGTGAACGCAGTCCTCCCCAAGCTCGAGGCCACGCGCCCGCTCAGGTGGTCCCAGTGCGCCATCACATTCAGCTCAGCAGACCAGCTCAAGTGTGCGGCTACTGCCGATGTCCTCCCGATGCTTTGTTCACCCGTCATCAGCAACATGCAAGTCACCAAGACCCTCATCGATGGCGGCGCGGGGCTCAACGTCCTATCTGTCGAGACGTTCGACAACCTCCAAGTGTCGTATGATCAGCTTCAGCCCACCAAGCCTTTCTCAGGAGTGACCGACGGCTCTACCACGCCGATCGGTCAGGTCCGCCTCCCAGTCACCTTCGTACAGCGCAACAACTACCACACCGAGCTCATCGACTTCGACGTCGCCCACATCCGCCTGCCATACAATGCCATCCTCGGGTATCCGGCCCTGGCCAAGTGCATGGCCGTGATGCACCATGGCTACAACATCCTCAAGATGCCAGGAAGCGGCGGGATCATCACAGTCCCCTAAGAAGAAAGAGATGCGGCGTGTTCCCTCGAGCGCGCCTTCCAAGGAGCGTCAATCGAAGACCGCGTCCACAATGCAACTCGATACCCTCCGGAGGTCGTCCCCAAGAAGAAGAAGAAGCAACTCCGTGCCGAACCTCAGGAGGGCAGCACCGCAAGTGGCACCTCGTCAGGATCAACGCCCGTACCTGGGGCACCTCCCTCTATCGCATAGGAAGGCGCGCCCGGCGCCCTCCTCAAGCAGGGCTCGGGGGCTCTCTTCTGGAGGGCCTCAGACCTCGCCAACGTCACGAGGGAGGCGCTCAGGCACCACTTGGAGGCGTGTTTCAGGGCATGTCTCCTTCAGGAGGACACTGGGCAAGGAGCGCCCGGTGCTCAGGAGTTCATCACCAAGGTATCTTAGGAGCTTCAGGAAGCAAGAGCAATACACGGCGACCACTGCCCACCTGGCGCCGCTCCCCACCTAGACGAGGATGGTGAGCTGCGCGTCTGCATCGACATACCATGGCTCAACCGAGCCGCATCTCAGGAGCGCTTCTGGCCTTCGCGTGTCGGGCGCTGCGAAGGTCCACCTCACAGCTACGTTTGCATGTCGTTTGGCCTGCCGAGCGTGGCTGCTGCCTTCCAGCGCAACCTGCGGAGCGTCATGGCGGGTTAGGAGGCTAGGCACCACGCAGTCCTGGCGGAGATGGAGACGGTCCTCAAGGAACCGCCGGGACCCCCATAGCCTCCCGAGGCTCAAGGCCCCGGTGGCTCGTGAGGGGCAACCCCTTCGCTGCGTACCTTCAGCTACCTCAACACCCCTTCATCAACGGAACCAGGTGACATTTTCCAAGTTCATTTAGTTGGCAGCGCCCAGGGGGCTGTATTATTGCGAGGTCGCGTGGGTCCGTCCCTGTGGCATGTATCTTTCCTTGTTTATCTATTTAGCTTACCTTGCTGGGGGCGCCCCTCGGGCTGCATCATCCCCAAGGCGCTCGGGCCGGACCCAGTGGCGCGTATCGTTAGGAATTTACCTGAGCTAGGTTGCCTTTTATGCTTGATCTATCTATGACTATCACCTGCTTGATTCTCGCCCATTGCGGGAGCCGTGCGCCAGTCGTTTTTCTTCAGGACCCTTCATGTGAGAGGATTAGGCATGGTGTCTATGCTCGGGCCCGTCCCTGCAGCATCGATAAATCTAACGGCTGAGCTCTGTCTGGCGGGCTGGCCCCGTTCACGTCACCTCCTGGGGCCGTTGGTGCTTGGCCTTCTCACACGATAACCTCAGGAGATTCGTTCGGTGCAGGTTGGCTAACCACCTCGCAGGACCAAGAGAGCGAACAAGAATCAAGACCAGGCGCAACCCGCCTTGAGGTAGGGCCTCGTGAGTCCCACGCTGGCTCACGGGTGCCCAGACACACCTCGTTTGGCCCTGCCGTGCAAGCCACGTGTCAGGGCGGGGCTGCACACACCTCGGGGGCTCTCCGCAATAGGGAGTCCCCTCTCACGCACCAGAGGCGAACCAACAATCACCACGGCGACTCGGGCCCTTCCTCGCGCGAACTTGCAGAGCCTCCCGAGGACAACAGCGAGTGGTACCGCGGACTCTCCCTCTTCTCTTGTGCGATTCACTTGCGCGTTAAAGGGGGGCTCATGAGCATTGCGTCTCAGGAGCTCTTACTGGCTCACCAGCCCTCACCCCCTGGCCTTGACCACGGCATCGCGACCTGGCATACCAGCGGCGGCTGAGCTCGCTCGAGGGCCGGGACATGAGGACGCAGAGCACTCAGGAGAACACATAGAAGAGGGGGAGAGGCTCGCACGGGCCAGACCGAGCTACACTACAGTGGCCGGTGCACGAGTCCGGCACAACTCGAGGAGCCGACTCCGGACAGCCAAGATAAATTTTCGCTCTGGATCCACCATTCACTACAGCACGAGACCCTCGCTCACTCCCTTCGCTGCCCTGCTGCGGCAACATTTTCTTCCTTTCCCATCCTAAGACAGTTGGTTGCGCGCTAAAGGGGACCTCTTTAGCATCGCCCCTCAGGAGCTCTTACTGGACCTCGGTCCGCTCACCTCCTGGCCTTGACCACGGCATGCGACCTGGCACACCAGCGACGGCTGCAGCCGCCTGGGGACCGGGACATGTCAGCGTAGAGCACCAAGCTGCCACCGGATTGGAAAGGGGAGGCCGAGCCTCGGCAGGATATGCGCGCACAAATCTTCATAATAAGGGCTATATTGACAAAAGGCATTACACACGCTTTACACGCCCCCACGGGGTTCATTTCTTGATTCCTCGTAGGGAACAGAAGGGAAGGAATTCCTAGGAGTCCTATCTACACGCACCAGATGTCGCCGACGCCATCATCAACAGTGGGCCATGTAAGGCCGGCGCCAACCCCATCCAGATCAGCGACGATGGTGGCTGGACGTCGCGGCCCTGCTCCGGGCTCGGCGAGAACTTGGGGGCACGTAGCTATCATCGCTCGTCTCCGGGGTCTCGTAAAGCTCGGGAGAGTCGCTAGACCACCAGGAGTCACCGCTGTCGCTGGAGGAGTTGTAGGTGAGGCCTGTGGCGGGCCCAGCGCCCGCCGCTGCGCTGACCTGGTGACCTCCTTCAGGGCAGCACTCCAGGCGGCGGCCCTCCTCATCGAAGACCTTGAAGAGCAGCATGGAGGCGCCGTCGTAGTTGAAGTGGATCGCGAGGGCGCCCTCCGCGTGGCAGACTCGGGAAATCTCGCCCCAGCCTCGGGTCATGAAGATCTTCCCGGAAGCAAGGGCTCCAATCTCCGCTCCAGTCGCTGGGGCGTCGCAGTCGGCATGTTGCAGCCAAAGCTCGCGAAGGCCCCTCGGCGGCATCTCAGCGGTGAAGGACTGCGGGAGGCGAATCCGGGTGCTCGGGGGCATTGCAGCCCATATCACGAACTCGCGCGAGGAGTCCGTCGCGTGGACCCCTGGGGCGACGGCGTGCGCCTCTGTGGTGTGGCGGCCACGGCCCTGGTGCGGGCGGCGACGCTCGACGCTCCTCCCTCCGGAACCATCGGCGCAATTATACAAGGGCAGCGGGTACCAAGGCGGCGACCTTTCGTACCAAGGTCGTGACACCACTGGCCTCACTGCCATCTCGTGGCGATGGGACCTCCTCTTCTTCGGCGGGAGCAGCTCGGGCTCAGTGAGGGGAGCCTAGCCCTTCTCTGCGGCCGAGAACCTCTGGATCGGCGCCATGTCTGCACAAGCAAGGGGTGGAGCTAGGATGGAGAAGAAGCAGAAGTGGCAAAGAAGAGATGGGTGATGGGGCCTCCGCCCCCCTCCCATTTATACCAGGAGAAGGCCAACCAGCACCCCCCATGATCACAGGTAATGATGGTTTTCCTTGCATGCCGCAGGGACTTCTCAAGTCGGACAGTTGCCGAGGCAGCGTGGGGAAGCGGAGACGCCCATGTCCAATCAACCGCCACGCGTCGACTAAGGTCGCAAGCTATTGGGGCCCGCGGCGCTTCACACTTGGCCTTTCGCTTCGCCTCGAAACCAAGCCCGAGCACGCCTTGGGCCCGAGGACTACTATCGGCGTTCTGGGAACGGGGGTCCCCAGACTTGCCTGCCTGCGGTCCACGATGTGGCTCTGCGAGCGGGCCCGTACGGCCCATCTTCACTAGCAAAGACTCAAGACCCTCGCGAGGGGCCAAGCCTCGCGAGGCGGACGACGCAAGGCCTCCTCAGGAGCGGCCTCACCAGGCTGGCTCGCGAGGGACGTAGAGTTCAAGGCCAGGCAAACCTCGCGAGGTTCTAGTGAAGTGAGCCATGACGACCAAAGACAGGCAAGCGCCAGCGCGCACAGTGTCCGTGTTTCCTCTTCGGTGCTAAGGAAGCAGGCGCAGGCGCGGAGTACCGAGGCGTCAAGCAAAGGTTTCCATATTGGTGCAATGAGACCAAGACCAGAAGGACGGCAGGACGGAGGTCACCGTGGAGCCCAAGACGGCGTCACCACCAGAGCCTTTGGTAGGCGAAGACCGCTTTTGTCAGGATAGTTTGTACTAGTTGTCCCCCTTCAAATTGGCCGTTGTGGGATCCCTTCCCGCTCAATATTTGGGAAGAGGATCAAGGCCACTATAAATAGGACTAGCCACCACCGTAGCTAGGGCGGCCTCATATTAGACTAGAACTAGTTCATCCTCACAACCACATTCACCAAGCACAAGAACACCTCTCCTCAGAAGGCTGTTCTTCCCCCCTGTACTATTCATCCTCAGCCCAAGAGGCAATCCACCACCACCACACTGGAGTAGTGTATTACACCACAACGGTGGCCCGAACCAGTATAAATCTTGTGTCCTTTGTGTTGCGAGTTCGTCGAGTTAGTTCGTAAGATCTTAGCTGAGTTAGGACGTGGATCGATAAGGGGGAGATCTTCGCGCGCACCCCAATGTTCGAACCTTGCAGGTTTTGCCGGAACCCGAGATCCGACAAGCATCCTTTGCCCGGAGACACCACATGTTTGACTACCTTCTGTTCCCCCAAGCCCCGTTCCACCCCCTCCGGCTCACCTTTTTGTTTCTCATTGCGTGCAGCGCGAGCTTCTTTCAGGTAGCACCGATGGGCAGTTTGCAATATAGGGCGTAGTCCCTGGCAAAACGAATGTGAGCTCACGATACGCTTAGACGTTTACTGATAGATTATCTAGTACTCTTTCGGCACAAAACCCCGTTACTCCCGATAACTCACTTCCGTTGCATGCTTTGTTTTTTGCACAGCCGACTGAGATCGGAAGTAAAGATGAGGGGAATGTGGTAGCCTGCCCGGCCTCCACAGAATAAGTGTATGATTTGACCGAAGGATTTGCCGAGAACGATCCAGTTGCTTGCCTCGATCTGGTGGAAGAGATAGAACCTGAACCAGCTGTCGACCGCCTCTTCACCGTTGTGTTGTACAAGCGGACATGGGCCTCATGGGAGGACGAAGACGAGGTTGACAGCATTGCGTGTAAGAGGCCCAAATAGTTGTAAGGCCCAGCAGGCAGCAGCATACTATCATCCAATAAAAATGTTTAATCGTGCGGGATTGTGTGTGTGCTGTTCTTGGAATGAGTTTTCTAAATTCATTGTCTGTTTTTTAAATATGTGCGTTTGGTAATTTTGGAATGAACACTACCATTGTGTTGTCATTGTTTCCGTACGTGTGGCCACTCTCCATGAGCGGCATCATGTTTTTTGATAGGGGTCAAGATGGGGTGATGCATGTTGTTGAAAAACGAGTAATTGACATTTTACCGAAATTTGTACGAGTGTAAATTATAGTGGGTAGAGGGAAAACATTTTTCTCACGACATGATTGAAATTAATTGAACAGGGGGAAATAGTTCGCCAACTATTACCACAAGCCTCGTCATGCCCTGATTGTGTATAATTTTTTTAATGTTTCTCAACCTGCGTTTTTTTAATGAACAAATCCGTACTACCATGATTTTAAAACGCTTGAACGTTTTGCCAATTTAAAAAATTATACGTTATGTCTTTGTTTTGATATTCTTAAAATGATCAATGCAGCCACTTGCTGTGATAACGTTTTTTTTAAAGAACAATGCGTATCCCCATGTTTTTATTGCTTCGATTGTTATTCAAATAAATGATAACATTTTTACAATCAGACTCTACCCACAAAGGCAGAAATGGGTATTTATTACGTCCGCGTACTCTCCATGAGCAGGATCATTAGTTAGAATGGGTGCAAGCCATGCATTTGTCAAAACTAGAAATGGCTGTTTCTTTTCTATTTATGAGTGTAAATTTTTTTAGCCATATTTAACTCGTTGCATTAACTTAAATTCTGTCAACCCATTTCTCCTTTTCCAATAGCATGGTCCCACCCATTCCAAGAAAATAAAACCATGACCCTTTTCTATTATTTGATGAATGACACGCAAAGCGTTATCACTTTTTGAGTTTGCCCACAAAAAAGACGATTGGCAAAACCGAGTACCCCTATCATGGTCTTTGGGGGGTAGTTTTAACCATGGTTGTCCATGGTTATTTTTAATAACATTGTTCCACCCCATTCAAAACAAAAAAATGATTACAAACATGGAACCATATAAACCATGATAGTCCTCACGGGCGGTACTTGGATTGATCATTATTTAAGACAATCAAAAAATGATATACACAATACAAAAAATGCCTTCACTGTCGAAAAATTGTGAAGGGTTTGTGGGGGGAGTCGGGGGGACTTATTCAACTTATTACAAAAAACAGAGGAGTTCTATCATGGTTTTAATATATGAGTTATTGTAAAATGTTATCGAAAGAGAAGAAACACAATTACCATTCCCTGGGAGGGGAGTAAGAATTTCAGGTTCGAATTATCCTTTTGGGTGGTAAAAAATTTTAGGATATTTAGCTACTCTCATGGTTCTCATTGTTCGAAACATGTTTTGGATTAGGAGGGATAGTTTTTTGAACGATGTCTTCTCTTTCGATAATAGCCTACACTTGTTTGAAAAGACAACCGTTACTCCTTTTTCAATAACATTGTGACACGTGACCACAAAAATCACGTACAATGGATAGCTCGCAACCCATCATGCCACTGTTCACGGAGAGTAGCTAGACCCTTCAAAAAAACGGTGGTCCCATGATATTTTACATGGAGGAACAGTTCTTTGCTGAAATGAGTGTGAATTAGTACCGAAAAGAGAATAAACCATTTCACGCAAGCCAAAAAAATGGATGTTTGCGACAAGTTGCATGTTAGAAATTTTGTTCCTCGTTTGAGAATTTTGAAATAAAGAGGATAAGCCGTTTTTGCCACGGAAAATGAGCTCTCTAAAATAAAGAAAATGAAAATCACACTCCTAGCGCCCCATGCGTCTTGATCTGATTTCATTTTGTTCAGCCGAACGGGGGCGACCATGATTTGATCAGGGGCGCTCAACGTGTGTGGGGTGAGCGGGGCATGGGAACAGTGCATCGGTTTTTGAAAATGTGATCAGGTACATTGTGGATAGACGTATACACAGCTCGCCCCAAGCATACTGGTTGCTTGTGTTGCGTATCTCCCGTTGGTCACTCCGATGGGTCTCACCTCATAAAGATTCAAGCTGATTTTTAACGACATTGCTGTAATAACAGCGAGTTGAAGCCCGGCTTCCTCATTTTTTTAAGACAAGCTATCCGAAATGCGATTAATGCCAGGAGGGAGCTAAATGCGATCCGGCGAGGATGGATCACGTGCGCCCGCGGTAGCAGTGGCCCTCGCTTTTTTTTTTTGCAAGTGTGGCCCTCGCTTTCGGCACTACGTAACTACGTGGTTGGGTCGTACATTCAATTGTGTTTGTTTAAAAAGTCCACATAGTACGCTGCTCGCAAGGAGATGGACAGCGGAGAGGGGGCTGCTTTGAATCCACTGCCGGTGTGTACAGGAGACATCATGACGCTTTGCCGCCGTGGCTGCTCGAGTTGACGGCTACGCAGAGGCCTGGTTAGTCAGTCATTACTTCATCGTCCTTGCTCGCAACACCGCTTGCATAAGAAACGTGTCCCCGGCAAGCTAGCTCGGCAGAAGGAGAGCCTCAGCCATTGCAAGAACAAGTTCCTGCTTCCTCTTGAACTGCGAGCGGCGAGTTGGACCAGTGCCTTGCGCTGGGAGCGGCGACCGACGACGGGGTGAGCATTCTTTCCGTTCCATCCACTTAGTCGTCGCTCTGCCTTTGGTCGCTTACTGATATGTTTTTCTTGCTCTTTTGTTCCTTCTGCCTCATTGTTCGTCGGTCCTTGCTTGTTCCTCATTTGTTCTTTCGTCCGTTAGATGTCCGATGATCTAGATGTGTACGCTAAAAGATACCCGCATAGAAATAAGTCATGGGCGAAGGTTTACGAATCTAGGAAGAAATCCAAGGGTACCAAGATCCATGTTGATAGTTGTTTCGCTCCAAAAGATGTGTATGAAGTAGTAGTTCAGTTTACGGCCGACCAGAGAGCGGCCGTAGTAGATATTGGGCTCGGGGGATGCTGAACGTAGAAAACTTCACACACATGGACTGTGAGTTTTCCTGGAACTTGTTACTGAACACCGATGTCGAGCGCTCTGCCCTTAAGATAGCAGAAGGTGTCTGTGTCACTTTTAACGAGATTGACATTCACAACATCTTAGGCACGCCTATCAGGGGAGAGAGCGAGATAGAAAACACAGCTGCACCCACGATAGTCCATCTCAAAAAGAATAGGTATATGCTAGATTTAGAAGATCTTCCTTTGTACATGACGACCGCTGACCTGAGGTTGGCTCTCAAGAAATCATGTCAAAAACCCTTTTCTGAGGAAGACAAAGTCCGAACCCAGGTTGGTTTTGCCATTGTCGGCTTTCGGGTTCCGGCAAAACCCTTGAGGTTCGAACACTGGGGTGCGCACGAAGATCTCTTCCCCCTCTAGCTCGCACACATCATGATCTCACAGCCTAGCTCGATGAAACCCAAATAACAAGAGACACAATAGTTTATACTGGTTCGGGCCACCGATATGGTGTAATACCCTACTCCAGTGTGGTGTGGTGGATTGCCTCTCGGGCTGAGGGTGAACAGTTACAAGGGAAGAATAGCCTCCTGAGGAAAGGTGCCCTTGTGCTTGGTGAGCTTGTGTGGTTGAGGATGATCTGGATCCCTCTTCCTACTGTGGTGGCTAGTCCTATTTATAGTGTCCTCGGTCCTCTTCCCAAATATTGAGCGGGAAGGGATCCCACAACGGCCAAATTCGAAGGGAGACAACTAGTACAAGTTATCCTGACTAAAGGTGGTCTTCGCCTGCCAAAGGCTCTCGTGGTGATGCTGTCTTGGGCTCCACGGTAACCTCCATCCTGCCGTCCTGCTGATCTTGGTCTTGTTGCACCGATATGGAAACCTTTGCCTGATGCCTCGGGACTCCTCGCCCGCGCTTGCCTCTTTAGCACCAAACAGGAAACGAGGACACTGCGCGCTGGCACCCGCCCAGCTCCAGTCGTCATGGCTTGCGTCACAGAAACCTCACGAGGTGTCCCTTGCCTTGATCTCTCCGCCCTCACGAGCCAGCCTGGTGAAGCTTCCCCCGAGGAGGTCTCGTGTCGTCCGCCTCGCGAGGCTTGGCCCCTCGCGAGGGTCTTGAGTGTTTGCTGGTGAAGATGGGCCGTACAGGGCCGCTGGTGGAGCCACGCCGCGGGCTGTAGGCAGGCAAGTCTGGGGACCCCCGTCCCCAAGACGCTGAAAGTAGCCCCCGGGCCCAAGGCACACTCGGACTTGGCTTCGAGGTGAAGCCAAAGGGCAAGTGCGAAGTACCGCGGGCCCCAACAGCCTGTGGCCCCGCTTGACGCGTGGTGATTGATTGGACGTGTGTGTCTCCGCTTTCCCACGCTGCCTCGGCAACTGCCCGTCTGACAAAAAGGCTGGCGCGGGCAACTCTTGCCTTCATTGCTTTCCTTCGTCTCGCTCCAGATCCCCTTTCTCGCTCATTGCTTCTGAAATCTCCAGATCTGCTTCAATCCCCTTCCGAGCTTCCAACTAATGGCGCCCTGAAAGGCCAAGGCCGTTTCGCCGCCTGCCTGGTACGAGCCGGCACTGGACGCACCCAATGTCTCAAAGAAGAACCTCGCCTCCATGCGCCTGCTGACGGCAGGGGAGAACAACGAGAAGGGGAAGACCGAGCTCCGGGCTGGCTCCGCCGAGCCGGAGGCTTCGAAGAGCTCCTTCTACCCTTTATTTATGAGCAACGTCGTCGCGGGCCTGGTTCCTCCTTCTCCGACTTCTTCTATTTCGTCCTCCGTCATTATAGGTTGCAGGCCCTCCATCTCCATCCCAACTCCGTTCTTCTCTTGTCGATCTTTGCCTTCTACTGTGAGGCGTATGTCGGGGTGATGTCATCTGTGGCACTGTTGCGCCACTTCGTCTTCCTCCGAATCAACGATGGTCACACCTCAGGGTGCGCCAACTTCGTCGCATCCGGCAAGGCCAACGTGATCTCGAAGGCCGGAAAGAAGGCCGATGGCTTCAGGAGCAAGAGGGTCGTGATGGATGCCAAGTGTGTCCACCCGCGGTTGAAGCTGCCGACGGAGATGCCCCGGTCTGACAAGGGGTGGTCCCGCACGAAGCTTACTGACGACCGGGCGAAGTCGGTGCTGGAGAATATGACCACCGACCTGAGGCCGGGCAACGCGAAGGCGGCGAAGCTGATGGGGGCCATGCACCTGAGAGAATTCCTGATGTTGCGGGTGGCTCCTCTCCAGGCACGCTCGCGCCCCTTGTGGATGCTTGGGGGCAGAGAAGATAAGCTTCGCTTGAGTTCGGAGGCCTTGTCTGAAGAGGAGCTGGTTGTAGCTCTCCGCCTCTTGGTCGGGGACGACCAAGAGTATCCGCCGAGTGCCCACGTTCCTATGTTCCTTCATAAGGACGGGGTGCAGGTCGTGGCCGCCATGCCCACCTTTCACGGGCGCGGCCTGGTGCCACCGGCGCCCCCTGGGGTCCCGGTGGTGACGGCGCCGGTGGACGTGTCTTCTGGCGATTCCCGCAGGGAGGGGGAAGAGGAGGAGGGCGAGGAGCGTGACTCGGAGGCGACCCCTGAGGGGATGGGGGAGACCTCGCCCTTGCGCAAGGCCGACATCCTCCGCACCCTGCCTAATGACGATGACGAGGCTGGCGTCCTCTCGGAGAGTGAGGAGTCGTCCATGGTTCCGACGAGGGGCAGGTCAGCGCTGATCTCCCAAGATGACGCTCCTGCTCTGACTTCGCCTGGAGTTGCTTCTGGCCCATCTGCTGCCCCCTCTTCCGCTCTTGGAGCCCGCACGCCTGCGCCTCAGGCTGCGAGGCTCTCAGGCTTCCAGCTTACGAAGCAGAGGGACTACACCGCGGTAGACCAGTAAGTGTTCTTGTCCTGTTTTGTTCTTGCTTCTGCTGCCTACCATTGACGCTTCTTCGTTGTGCAATTAGTCCGACGCCCGCTGAGGGAGTCCTAGACTAAGGGGTCCTCGGGCTTCCGGCCTATTATCCATGGGCCGGACTGATGGGCTGTGAAGACATGAAGGCCGAAGACTGCACCGTGTCCGGATTGGCCTCTACTTGGCGTGGAAGGCAAGCTTGGCGACCGAAGATTCCTTTTTTATGTAACCGACTCCATGTAAACCCTAGATCCCCTTGGTGTCTATATAAACCGAAGGGGATAGTCCGGAAAGGACAACACATATACTAATTACCATAACCATATAGGCTAGACTTCTAGGGTTTAGCAATTATGATCTCGTGGTAGATCAACTCTTGTAATACTCATATTCATCAAGATCAATCAAGCAGGAAGTAGGGTGTTACCTCCATAGAGAGGGCCCGAACCTGGGTAAACATCATGTCCCCCGTATCCTGTAACCATCGATCCTAGACGCACAGTTTGGGACCCCCTACCCGAGATCCACCGGTTTTGACACCGGCATTGGTGCTTTCATTGAGAGTTCCACTGTGTCATCGACAAAAAGTTTGATGGCCCCTTCGATCATCAGTAATGACGTCGTCCAGGGAGAAACCTCTCTCCCCGGACAGATATTCGTATTCGGTGACTTCGTACTGCCGGCCAACTCGTGTGGCCATCTGGAGCAGAACGACAGTTGCGCCCTGGCCATCAGGTCAGATTCAGAAGCCTGAATTACGTGGCGGGCGTCCGTGGAGATTTGATCTTCGATGGATTCGAGACCGCGGCAACTGCTCCCCATCGCCTCGATGAACATGGCTTAAACCTTTCATCGGGCCGCATCCAGGAGATAGCTCATGTAACAGCTCTGGCCTTAAATCCAGAGCAAATCAAATCGCCCGAAGACAGGAAGCTCAACCCCATCACGGGGGCTACCGATTCCGCGGCGCTGGATCCGCACACAGATTCCACTTCATAGGGTATCCGCATCAACGGAACCTCGGACTCGCCCCCAAAGTCGAACTTCGAACCCTGCGAGCCCGCGTATACCGAACTCGATCAGTTATCGATCCTCAGGTTCAGTGCCGCAGATGTCTTCCAACACTCGCCCATGGGTGACATGCTAGACTCGCTAAAAAACCTATCCCTGGCAGACGACCCGTCACCGAACTATGTTCGGTTCGAACTTTCGGCGGACGATGGAGAATATTGTTTCCCACCCGCCACCCACTCTGTAGCCACCATTGAAGACCTAACCAACACACCTGACCGCCGCTCCGAAGACATCGACGGTGTGGACGATAATGGGGGGTAGGGCCAGAGCTTCCTACCCGCTCGGCACGGGATGACCACTTCCTGGTATGACGTGTGTATGTTAGACACACCTTACGGCACTCTCAACGATGATAAGGAGGATCCGGTCGAGAATAAACCGCCTGGTACACAGTCTGGACACCGGCACCCTAGGTCACATCGCCCAAGAGAAAACACTGCCAGCACCAGAGAAGACGACACTCCAGACAACAAAGACCCTGTTGAGGTAGAATCCGAGCAGGATGAACAGGAAGGCGGGCAGGACAGCTCTGATGAACAGACCACATATGGGGACTCGGAGGACAACAATTATCTCCCACTCTCCGAGGAAGAGGTGATCCTCGGCAACAAAGACTTTATCATGCCCAAGGAACCTCTCGAGCAGGAGCGCTTTAAACGCCATCTTATAACCACTGCAAGGAGCCTAAGAAAGAAGCAGCTGCAGCTTCAAGCAAGCCAAGATTTGCTCAATGATAGATGGACCGAGGTCTTGGCTGCCGAAGAATACGGCCTTAGCAGCCCAGTCAAAAGCCACCCCAAGAATAGGTGGCTCCCTCAATACTATGGCAGGGCGATGGAGCCCATACCACCATCGAATAATGCGGCGGGCCGACCACAGTTCGGTCCAGTCAAAGCAGCAACCCAAGCAGAGCACCATACCAACCCATCTGGCCGTCAAAACAAAACAGCTTGGAGGAATACCCGCGATATCAACTGTCGGTGTCAAAACCGACGGATCTCGGGTAGGGGGTCCCGAACTGTGCGTCTAGGCCGGATGGTAACAGGAGACAAGGGACACGAAGTTTTACCCAGGTTCGGGCCCTCTCGATGGAGGTAAAACCCTAGGTCCTGCTTGATTAATATTGATGATATGGGTAGTACAAGAGTTGATCTACCACGAGATTGAGGAGGCTAAACCCTAGAAGCTAGCCTATGGTATGATTGTTGATGTGTATGTTGTCCTACGGACTAAAACCCTCCAGTTTATATAAACACCGGATAGGGTTAGGATTACATAGAGTCGGTTACGATGGTAGGAGATCTTCATATCCGTATCGCCAAGCTTGCCTTCCACGCCAAGGAAAGTCCCTCCCGGATGCGGGACGGAGTCTTCAATCTTGTATCTTCATAGTCCAGGAGTCCGGCTGAAGGTATAGTTCGGCCATCCGGACACCCCCTAATCCAGGACTCCCTCAGTAGCCCCTGAACCAGGCTTCAATGACGACGAGTCCGGCACGCATATTGTCTTCGGCATTGCAAGGCGGGTTCCTCCTCCAAGTACTTCATAGAAGATTTTGAAAACAAAGATAGTGTCCGGCTCTGAAAAATAAGTTTCCACATATTGCCATAGAGAGAATAATATTTACACAAATCTAATCTGCTGACGTATTCCGTAGCGTGACATCACACCACGGCCAAGCTTTTATTCGAACCATTTTACTGTCCCATCTCAGCGCGTTATGCGAGGCGGTTTCCTTGGCACGTCTTGTTACAGCAGAGATCGTGTCCCCCTTATTCCGGGATTCTCATCAATACGGGCGTGGGTAACCCAACCGCGCCATCGATTACGGCGCTTGGAGATAAGCGAGTTTTATCAGGCTGGTGGGGACATGTAGCTGCGTCCACCCATATAAGGGGATAAAGATCCACCTTTTCACCTACGCCTTCTTCCTCCTTCGCCTATCCATTCTTGTGCACTCGAGCTCCAGCGCCCAAGTCCGCACTCCCAACCTCAACCTTCTCCAGCCATGTCCGGAGAGGGAGGCAAGTGGATGGTCTCCTCCGTCACGGAGGGACATATCAAAAAGCTGAGGAAGGCCGGATACCTGTCTAACGACATCGCGTACCGGCTCCCCGAAAAGGGGCAGCTCACCCCCACCCCTAGGCCCCATGAGAGGGTGGTGTTCCTCCCCCATTTCCTCCGTGGACTGGGCTTCCCTCTCCACCCATTTGTCCGGGGGCTCATGTTCTACTACGGCCTGGATTTCCACGATCTGGCCCCGAACTTCGTCCTCAACATCTCGGCGTTTATCGTCGTGTGTGAGGCCTTCCTCCGCATCCGCCCCCATTTCGGGCTCTGGCTCAAGACTTTCAACGTCAAGCCGAAGGTGGTGCGCGGCAGCCAGGCGGAGTGCGGAGGCGCCATGGTGGGCAAGATGGCCAACGTCCTCTGGCTCGAGGGCTCCTTTGTGGAGACCCTGAAGGGGTGGCAATCGGGGTGGTTTTACATCACCGAGCCACGCGACGCTGAATGGGTCGCACCCCCCGAGTTCCGGTCCGGACCCCCAACGCGGCTCACGTCCTGGAAAGAGACGGGCCTGTCGTGGGGTAAAAAAGGAGAGCTAACCGGACTCCAAACATGCATCAAAACCCTGGTGGACAAGAAGCTCAAACTTGTCAACGTAGTCCAGGTTATGCTCATCCGCTTGATCCTCCCGAGCCAACAACGGGCTTTCAACCTATGGGAGTTCGACCCGGCGCGGCACCAAACCCTGAGCAGGCTCTTCGACACGACGTACGAAGATGCCTGGAAGGTGCTTTTCAAGGGCACCGAGGCTCCCGCATCCGCTACTGAGGATCGCGGATTCAGTGCGCAGCGTCACGCTCTCGCGGTAAGCTGTTTTTTCCTTTTACAAGGTATTAGTTTTTCATAGTTTGACTCCATGCGGGATCTAAACTCCCTTTACCTTTGACAGGATTGGCAGGTGACCTCCGGACAGATCAACTGTCCGACTCCTTTGCCCGAAGGCCCTGCAGATGCTTGCTTGGCAAAGCTGCTGGTTCCGGCACCCTATGTGGTGCCGGAGAAGAAGGTCAAGAACAAGGCCACGGGGACTCGAAAGAATGCCCGACACCCGGAGGTGTCGGATTCATCATCCGACGAATCCAAGACGCACTCCTCCCGTGAAGACGAGGAGGAGGAAGAAGAGACCCCTCCCCCTCCAGCGGGGGAAGGGAAGAAGAGGAAGGCCGCCCCAACTGGGGAGGCCGAAGGGTCCAAGAAGGGGAAAACCCTTCCTCTGGACTGCTCCACCGACGCCGATGGCGGCGGAGAGGAGTGGGCGCCTAGGGCCAAGCCCCTGGCCAAATCGTAAGCATCCGGATACCACAGTAATTCATAGTATTCGTTTATTGCACAGCTTTCCTTACGTCGAATATGTTTATGCAGCCCGCCCAAAGACGGCTCGACGCGTCGTCGAGCGGCTCACTGGACTCGTCGGATGTGAACTCGCTTCCGACGGCTTCCTCCCCCCACCCTACGGACGACACCGAAGTGTTGTCTCAACAGGTTCCAAGCTGGGAGGAGGAGGTCCTGGAGGCATCGCAAGGCGACCTCCCGGACTCCAGGAGTAAAGGGGATGAAACCCCTCGGGGCTCCAAGTCCGGCTCTAGGCCGGACACCGCTCCGGAACCTTCAGAGGTTCCAGAGTCCGGCGGGGGACCTCCTTCCAAGAGGAGCAAGTCCGCCGTGCCGGTGGCCCCCGTCCAATCGGAGGCGCTGGACAATATGTTGGAGGCGCTCCAAGGTGCCTCCATCGACGAGGAGCACCGTGCCATTATGAGTGCGGTGGTCCAGAAGGTTCAGTTCGCCAAGAGCGGACTGACTGAAGCTTGTACTAGCCTTTTGACAGGCTTTGAGGTAAGTAAATAATGTGAAAATAGTTATTACCGCATAGACAGTAGCCCCTGGTGCTCTATTGGGCGTTCGCGGAGAAAAACCGAATAGAGGATCAAAAATTCGCAGGAGTCTAACAAAGGAGTCAATATGCGTATGCAGGCTTCTCTGCTGGCGTCCGCCGCACTGACTGCGGAAGTGGACACGCTGAAGCAGAGCCTCGAGAAGTCTGAGCAAGAGCTCGGGCGTGCCAAGAAGCAGCTCGAGGAGAAGGAAGGTAAGAAATACCTTGTTTGAATATGTATAAAAAGGGTGCAGTTGCAAAAAAAATAACAGGATCAACATGGCTATTGTAGGGGCCACGCCTGAGGTGGCGACCCTTAAGCAAGCGCTGCTCTAGACCGAGAAGAGTGCGGCCGCGGAGCGCACCGAGCGGGAGAAGTATGAGGCCGAGGTTGGCAAGGTGCGGCAAGAGCTCCAGGTTCTCATGAAGAAACATGAGAGTTTGGAGCTTGACTCGAGGATGCGAGCGTCCGAGCTTGCGGCGGCTATTGAAAATGCCAAGTCTGCCAAGACCGAATCCCAGAAGACCCTCTGGGAGTTGGATGAGGTGAAGAAGATAGCGGCGGGTAAGGCATTCTTTATGCAAAGCAAACATATAAACGTGAGTTACTTGTTACTTACCCGAATCCGGAGCTCTCCAGGAGCGTTCGCAGATCTTCCCCGGAGTGTGTCCGATGCCGCCGCATTCTATCGAGCCGAGGAGGGAAGCTCGACGGAGAAGGTGTTCTGGTCTCAGTATGCTGAGGCCGGACACCCCGTGCCCCTAAGCGACCAGCTGAAGCAACTGGTCGAGCTCCACAAGGCGGCCGAACAGGCCATGAAGGGCCTCCTAGTTCGGCTGTGGCCTGGGGAGGCCCTGCCTGGGAGCTATTTCGGGTTGGTGCGACGGCTGGTGGAGGCCTGTCCAAGGCTCGAAGTCATCAAGCGCTCCGTCTGCATTGAAGGTGCCCGTAGGGCCCTTGCCCGTGCTAAGGTGCACTGGGGCAAGCTGGATGCTGAGAAGCTTGTGAAGGACGGGCCACCGCGGGGGAAAGAGCATCGCAAGCCCGAAAATTATTATAAGGATGTTCTGAAGGGTGCCCGCTTTGTGGCGGATGAATGTTCTAGGGATGTAATTTTTGAGTAAAACTCGCTCGTTTTTGTCCTGTGCGCTGAAAACTTGTTCATATGCGCTGAGCAATGCTGTTGGAATTTAAAATATTACCTTCTGTGCGGCTGTTTATCAATTCTGAGAGATGGCGAGTCGTCGGCTTCTGCCCCCGTGCCGCTAGTGCTGGGGTGTTCAGGGATAAACCTGAGCGCACTTTTTCCCATGTTTGGGTCCTTCGAGGGAGGCGCTCAGCCCAACGAACAAGGCAATCGGACTATAACACGTGAACACTCTCACTTAGCCATAGAATTCTATAATTTTAAATTTTGGCGAAGCCCCTAGTATTCGGAAGACCGAGTTCGGTGCGCTATCCACGCCTTGGCCGGACAGAGCCGACTCCTCTCCCTAAGCGGCATAAGTCTTTAGGGACTCGAAAAAACCTCTCAAACAGCGACCAGCTCTTGCTTCATCATGACAGTCAGTTTTAGCTTTCTCCACTGAGGTGCTTGGCCCAGCTCAACTGGGGCACAATCGCAGTGGTTCTCCTAGTGCTACCTTAGCCGATATAGCGGAACGTAAGGCACCAAAACATAGGAGCCGGGCAAACCCAACTATTGACCCAAGACATGATTCGGAGCCGATGCATATAATGCTATAAGTTCGGGGTGCCGCACTTGTGAAAGTGTTCGGACTTCTCACACCATATTGAGGGGTACTGAAGTCCCTGGCGTGTTTGGCCGTACCAAATTGTACGGGTGCAACATGTCGTTAAGGAACATATATTTATAAAAGGATAATGCAAAAATAGACAAAAGCTATGCATTGTTTATTAAAAATAGCTGCAATCAAAGCAGAACGATACAAATAATGCGATAAGTGGAAGGTTGGACTAGTTAACATGTCCGTTCCAGGGGCAAGCTATGGAATAGTATGTGGAACGGGTATACTGCTCGTGATAGAGACCACCTGGGAGTTCCGTAGTGCGGCGTGGCTTGTCTGCTTCCCTGGTTCTTGCATCGTTTGTGCGGCAATTGAACTGCCGAACAGGCCTTCCGAAGGATGAAGTCCTGAAAGTTAGAGAAAACTAAAAAATTGGCAGCCCCTGGTACGGTTTAAGCCGTGTTTTGGGCGTGCCGTGATGGTGCCCCTCCCCCTGTGCCCATGGTATCTCTAGAGCATAGTTATGTACGCGAAGTACTGGCGTCGCCTTTTCGCGAGGGTTGGGGTTGGGGCCGCATTGCTACGCCTGCTCGGATCGTCCCAGGCGGTCTTGTTGTGGGTTACTCTGGGCGCGCTTGACGGTGTCCGGTCGTTTAGTGGCCGGACTGGAGAACTGCCTGGAGAGGCTCCTTTGAACTTCCGCTGCAAGGGCCGCCGTGTGCTCCTCCGTTCGAAGGGAGCGTTCAGTGTTTCCATTGACCATAATTACTCCTCGAGGGCCTGGCATCTTGAGCTTAAGGTATGCGTAGTGCGGTACCGCGTTGAACTTAGCGAATGCGGTTCGCCCGAGCAGTGCGTTATAGCCACTGCGAAACGGGACTATGTCGAAGATTAACTCCTCGCTTCGGAAATTATCCGAAGATCTGAAGACCACTTCAAGTGTGACTGAGCCTGTACAGTTGGCCTCTACACCTGGTATTACGCCTTTAAAGGTCGTTTTGGTGGGCTTAATCCTCGAGGGATCTATGCCCATTTTCCGCACTGTATCCTGGTAAAGCAGGTTCAGGCTGCTGCCGCCGTCCATGAGGACTCTAGTGAGATGAAATCCGTCAATAATTGGGTCTAGAACCAATGCGGCGAATCCGCCATGACGGATGCTAGTGGGGTGATCCCTTCAATCAAAGGTGATCGGGCAGGAGGACCATGGGTTGAACTTTGGGGCGACTGGCTCTACCACGTATACATCCCTTAACGCACGCTTCCGCTCCCTTTTGGGGACATGGGTTGCGTATATCATGTTCACCGTCCGCACTTGTGGGGGAAAACCCTTCTGTCCACTGTTGTTCAGCGGCCGGGGCTTCTCGTCGTCATCGCTATGCAGCCCCTTGTCTTCATTTTTGGCGTTTATCTTGCCTGCCTGCTTGAACACCCAACAATCCCTGTTGGTGTGATTGGCTGGCTTTTCGGGGGTGCCATGTATCTGGCACGAGCGGTCGAGTATTCGGTCCAAACTGGACGGGCCCCTAGGATTCCTTTTGAATGGCTTTTTCCGCTGACCGGATTTAGAGCCTCTGAATCCGGCATTAACTGTCGTATCCTCTGCATTGTCACCGTTAATGCGGCGCTTCTGCTTGTTGCGACGCGACCTGCCACTACTGTCCCTGGTGTTCGAATTACCAGGGTTCCTAGTCATATTGTTGCTACGAGCAAGCCATCTGTCTTCTCCCGCGCAAAAGCGGGTCATGAGTGTCGTGAGTGCTGCCATAGATTTCGGCTTTTCCTGTCCAAGGTGCCGGGCCAGCCACTCATCGCGGATATTGTGTTTGAAGGCTACTAGGGACTCAGCGTCCGGACAGTCGACTATTTGATTTTTCTTTGTTAGGAACCGTGTCCAGAATTGCCTGGCCGATTCCTCTGGCTGCTGAATTACGTGACTTAGGTCATCGGCGTCTAGGGGTCGCACGTAAGTGCCCTGGAAATTGTCGAGGAATGCGGCTTCCAGGTCCTCCCAACAACTGATTGATCCTGTTGGCAAGCTGTTAAGCCAATGCCGAGCTGGTCCTTTAAGCTTGAGTGGGAGGTATTTGATGGCGTGAAAATCATTGCCGCGGGCCATGTGGATATGAAGGAGATAATCCTCGATCCATACCGCAGGATCTGTTGTGCCATCATATGATTCGATGTTTATGGGTTTGAAACCCTCGGGGATTTGATGATCCATTATTTCGTGTGTAAAGCAGAGTGGGTGTGCGGCGCCTCTATACTGGGCTATATCATGACGTAGCTCCAATGAGCCTTGTCTACTGTGTTTGGCCCCGCCGAATTTGTGGCCGGCGTGACGGTTACTGTCTCGAGCCGTGGGGTGCCCTCGCGATCTGTAGATCGATCTTGTTTGCCTTGCCTTGTCCTCCAACATGTCTCGTAAGTCCGGCGCATATTCCCGTGCCTTGGTACGGGGTGCGGCTTGAGTGGAGGGCCGAGAGGCCTCTCTGTCATGACCACGAGGTGGCCGGTCGGCCGCATCAAGTGCTTCCTCCTCTAATCGGGGTAGCAACCTGCGCTTTGGGTAGCTCTTGGAGGGGCATTCGATTTTATGCTCTTCGGCCGCAAGGACTTCAGTCCATCTGTCAACTAGCAAAGCTTGATCAGCTCTAAGCTGTTGCTGTTTTTTCTTGAGGCTTCTTGCCGTGGCCATAAGCCTGCATTGAAAACACTTTTGCTTGATGGGATCCTCTGGCACGACGAATTCGTCGTCGTCGAGGCTTGCCTCGTCTTCGGAGGGAGGCATATAATTATCGTCCTCGACCTCTCTGTTTGCCGCTCTCTCATGAGGGCTGGTTTCTCCATCCTCCTGTGCTAAATCTTGCTGGAGGGGGTTTTCTTCGTCGCTTTCCAGAGTATTATTATCTCCCGTGCTGGAATCACCGTGTTTGTTTTGGCGGGATTTTGAGCGGCGCCGCTGACGCCGGCGCTTAGGCTGTTTCTTGGAGGGGTCATCCTCCGCTGTTCCATCGCCATCTCCCTCTTTTGGGGTGTCCACCATGTATATGTCATATGACGAGGTGGCTTTCCAGGGCCTAGTAGGCGCTGGTTCTTCATCATCTCCTTCATCGGCGTCCATACCGTCGATATCTTCGGAGTCGAAGTCGAGCATGTCGGTTAAGTCGTCGACAGTGGCTACAAAGTGGATGGTGGGTGGGCTTTGAATTTCTTCATCGTCCGTACCCCAACCTTGCTGACCATAGTCCGGCCAGGGCTCTCCTGATAAAGAGAGAGACTTCAGTGACTTCAGGATATCGCCAAAAGGCGAGTGCTGAAAGATGTCCGCGGCGGTGAACTCCATGATCGGCGCCCAATCGGATTCGATCTGGAGGGGCACGGGGGGCTCGGACTCCGGAGAGGAGTCCAGCTCCTTGGAGTCACGGGTCTCGCAGAGTACGGGGCTGGTGCTTGGCTCAATCGCCGTTGGGGTTGCAGCCCCCGAGGTGGCGTCCAACCGCCCGTCCTCGATCGGTGCGGTTGGCTCCGAATTAAGGGTCCAAGCCAACGCGGGTGCGGCCTCCAGGGCACTGTTCGGCGGTAGAGCTAGAACATGCTCGTCGTGACAGTGCGGCGCGCTCGGCAGTGGCTCGAATTCGTCGAAGATCAAGTCCCCGCGGATGTCAACCATGTAGTTTAAACTTCCAAATCTGACCTGACGGCCAGGGGCGTAGCTTTCGATCTGCTCCAGATGGCCAAGTGAATTGGCCCGCAGTGTGAAGTCGCCGAAGACGAAGATCTGTCTGGGGAGGAAGGTCTCACCCTGGAGTACATCGCTATCGATGATCGTAGGAGCCATCGAGCCTGACGGCGACGACACAGAGGAACTCTCAATGAAAGCACCAATGTCGGTGTCAAAACCGGCGGATCTCGGGTAGGGGGGTCTCGAACTATGCGTCTAGGCCGGATGGTAACAGGAGACAAGGGACATGAAGTTTTACCCAGGTTCGGGCCCTCTCGATGGAGGTAAAACCCTACGTCTTGCTTGATTAATATTGATGATATGGGTAGTACAAGAGTTGATCTACCACGAGATCGAGGAGGCTAAACCCTAGAAGCTAGCCTATGGTATGATTGTTGATGTGTATGTTGTCCTACGGACTAAAACCCTCCAGTTTATATAGACACCGGATAGGGTTAGGGTTACATAGAGTCGGTTACAATGGTAGGAGATCTTCATATCCGTATCGCCAAGCTTGCCTTCCACGCCAAGGAAAGTCCCTCCCGGATGCGGGACGGAGTCTTCAATCTTGTATCTTCATAGTCCAGGAGTCCGGCTGAAGGTATAGTTCGGCCATCCGGACACCCCCTAATCCAGGACCCCCTCATCAACCAATACACTAAGGGTAGAGCAGGACGTGCACGATCGACGCACAGATCACGAAGATATACCCCGACCGACGATGATGGTCGCCTATTCGGATGCTATAAAGCCGACCATGCTCGAGGCAATTTCTAGGGAACATATGTCCGGCCATTATACACCGATGACTTAAGTCACATTGTCCAGGAGCCCAGCGAGTCAGCCAGGGAGCTCTAGACCAAGTTCTTAGTAAAAAAGAACCAAATTGTCGACTGTCCGGATGCAGAAGCCCTTGCGGCCTTCAGACACAGCGTCCGGGACGAATGGCTAGCGTGTCACCTCGGCCAGGAAGGACCCAAATCCATGGCAGCCCTTACCACTCTAATGACCCGCTTCTGCGCGGGAGAAGCCAACTGGCTTGCTCGTAAAAGCAACGACGCCAGCAGCCGGGGCACCTCCGAAATCTGAGATGGCAACGGCAAGACACGACGAACTGAACACAACAGTCACAGTAATATACGCGACACAGCGGTTGACGCCGGATTTCACAGTCCGAAGCCCGGTCAACGGAGGAAGCCACTAAAGGCAAACCAGGATGGACCATCCACCCTTGACAGGATATTGTACCGACCTTGTCAGATTCACGGTCACCTTGATATGCCGGCTACCCATACCAATCGAAACTGTTGGGTCTTCAAGCAGGCTGGCAAGCTTAACGCTGGTCACAAGGGGAGGAGGCCACCAGGCGATAAAGACGACGGATCGGCTCGCTAGCAGAACGCCAGGGGCCAGAAATAGTTTCCCTCCGACGTTCGACTACTCCAGGAACGCCAATAGCAGTCCTCCTCTGCCACCCATGTATTGTCTGGCAAAATTTGCACCACGCGCACATCACTACGCACTCAATATACCATGGGCATCGGCGGAAGCATAATACGGACAACCCTGCAAGCATTCCCGTAACGTTTTCTATCTGCTTACTTTATTTTTCTGTATCATCCCTAAATAATAGGTGACCAGCTGGACAACATCTACAATGGACTCTATTGGAGTTCGGATCCGTATGCTCACCTAAGGGGCTACTTCCGTTAAGGATTCCCCTCCCCGAGGACGGGCGACGCAGACATGCAACAGGAGGTCCAAAATAACATTTTGTGGACCATACTCTTTATTCCGAGCCTATAATATGCCCTATTTCCTCTGATCCCGACCCCGAGCATGTCAAATAGCTGGGTTCACGGTTCCTTTTTTATTATATATATATACACATAAATTTATCATTGGCACATTGCTCCATTCTCAGTAAGTCTCATCCGAACCTGATCTTTCATACTCTTTCAACAATAAGTACGGCATTAACGGCTGCTCTGCAGATACACCTCGGCATACCCTACCAGGGGCTCGGCATCGGAACGAATGAGCTGCTAGTAAAAGTCCGAACAGCTCTATAGCGTACTTCGGCGTCGCAAGTTTGGCCTTATATGCATCAGCTTCGAATCATTGTATTGGGTCAATAATTGGGTTGCCCGGATCCTGTGTTTGCTACCCCATGTTCTGCCCTATCGGCTAGGGTAGTAAAGGGAGAACTACTGCGATCGTGCCCTGGCCTAGACCGGATGAGCACCTCAGTAGAGAAAGCCGAAAACTGAATGTCACGATGCGGCGAGAGCTGGTCAACCACTTGACGACTTGTTGGAATCCTTAGCAATTTTTCATGTAACACGAAGGATCTTTTTCAGATCAGATATGCAAGGCACCACACGCCGCATACACACCAGGGGCTATGTCGTAGCCCCACAATAAAACTCCTATGGTTAAGTGAAAGTGTTAACTCCTTATAGTCCGATTGCCTGGTTCGCCGCATTATCACCTCCTTCATGGACCAAGACGTTGGATAAAGAGTGATTAAATGCTTTTCCGAACACCTCCGCACTTCCTATGAGGGGGCTGAAGCCGACGACTGGAAAACTTTCAGACTATATTAAAACAACCGCATAGGAGGAATTCAAGCTTTCGAGCAAAACACAAATAGATTAACTATAAAGTTGTCTTTTATAATCATCATACACCTCACTCGAACATTATGTTTTTCGAACATTGACCCTCTATCAAGCGGGCGGCCTCCAGGACGTCTTCAAAGTAACTCTCCGGTTCCGAACGGTCCCTGCCTCCAGGCGGACCCTTCGTGGCGACATCGACGGCCTTCATCTTTCCACAAAATGTCTTGACTTGGGCAAGGGCCATCCATGCACCTTCAATGCACGCCGATCGCTTCGCAGCATCGATTCACGGCACCACGTCGACAAGCTTGTGCACCAAACCAAAATAACTACTCGGTGTAGGCTCGGTTGGCCACAACCGGATTATAACATCCTTCATGGCAGCGCCAGATACCCTATGAAGTTCGGCCCATTGGGACATCTGCTCATTGAGCAGCAGCGGGCGCTTCGACGCAACGAACTGTGACCAAAAAAGTTTCTCCGTTGCATATCCAGCTCGCGCTTGGTAATACCGTGCTGCATCGGAAGAACTCTTCGGCAAGTCCAAATACTCATCCGGAGAACTCCACACTTGGTTCAGTTGAGCATAATCCGGGTCACCGAACTTAGTCTGCAGCAGCAAAGGCTTTCCAGCCACTATCTCTTTCGCCTGCCGAACCTCCTCACGAAGTGCTTTGGACTCTGATTGCGCTTCTTTCGCCTCCTATCGGGCCTTGTCCAGTTCGGCCGTTCAGGCTTTATTCTCCTTCTCAGGAAATTCTCAGCGGCCAGCGGCGTTCTCCAAAGCGAGTGTCATCGTGGATACCTTCTCCTCGCCCCGGTGTCACGCGGCTTGTTCGACCTTCAGTTCAACCGATGCCTCTTTAGCAACAACATCACTAAGCCGGGCCCGCTCCTTGGCCCAGACTAGCTCCGCCCAAAGAGCCTCCATGGCGGCAGCACCATCTGCATTGTATGCACATTTCATATACAGCACTTTCCTGCGTCAAGCACACTGGTGTAAAGAATGCTCGGAATACATACCTTGCGAGTCGTCAAGATGCCTGTTGATCAATGCAATGTCATCCTCCGCAATATCCAGCTTTTGCTTTAGTTCGGCCACTTCCGTATTCCGGGAAGCCACAGGAGGGGCAGCAGCCTGTATTTCAAATTAAACCAAGGTTAATACCTGAGCATATCTCTTTGATCCTCCGATCGCTTCCTTCGGAACACAATCCGAGTCTCAGGGGCTACTGCATATACAACAGGTGCATTCTGTCAATAAAATTCAATTGACAAAACTACATCACAAACCTCAAAACCTCTCAGAAGGATCGTAAAGGCCTCGTTCAATCCACTCTTCGCAGATAGAACCCTTTGACCACCGTAGCCATCAAGGTACTGTGCTCTTATGAAATGGATGCCTGTCGTAACAAGCCCGTCAGCATGTCCAGCGCTCCTGGGTCTTCGGAAACCGCCACCGAAGTATGACATTCCTGTGAAGGAACCCGCTTACTTGCCTCCAGAGTCGTCTCCGGCTGTAAACCGTACGGTTCGGAGACGCTAGACTTGATCTCGGAACCCCGGGTGACAGAGGCACCGCCTCCGGGTAACACCTCCTTCGCTTCCTGTACTACTTGGTGTTCAGGAGAAGCCCATCGAGACGATACCTCGATATCATCTCCCCTGTTGGGCGATGTGGCCGGAGGAGGCGTGTCACTCTCCATCATCTCCGGAAGAAGATCCCCCGAGGAGGAGGACGATTGAGAAGCACCAGGCATTAACCTGCATGGATGAACATATATCGGACGATTACTTCACTAATAGGAAAGGAATGAGGTGCGTTTAAAGTACCCCAACCTCGCTTACGGTCTGCCTCGAGGTTCATCCTCGTCATCAAACTCTACGGCAGCCTCGCTCGCCCAGCCCAAGCCGCTCGACGACAGCGTTTTTCCTCTCTTGGAAGGCTTCCCCTCATGATCTTCAGAGGCGACCCACTTCTTGCCCTGGAGCGCCCCTCTGCACTCTTGCCCTTTGGGCAAAGGGATTTCGGTTTCCCCGAACGCAGCCTCCTGGTACGTTGTCGGAATCCGCATTCTCATCAGTAGGTCGGTCGCAGGGCCTTCGGGAAGGGGCGCCGGACACCATATTAGCGCCGCTTTCTTTATCTAGTCCTGTACAGGGACGAATTGTTCAGTATCTTGATTAAGGGGTACCTGAATGGAAGGTGCTTGGATATCGAGTACTTACCGAAGTGCCCGGATGATTGCAGTCAAGGCCAACGTCTTTGGTGGTGTCCGGCCATTGCTCTTGTTCCCCGGAATCTAACTTCCACATTCCTTCATGCGTGGTGCCGAAGAAGTGCTGTAGAGTCCGCCGCCCTTCTGAGTTAAACTCCCACATACAAAGAGGCTGCCGCTGACATGGCAGGATCCGGCGGACTAGCATTATTTGAACGACGTTCACGAGATCGATGCCCTTCTCGGTAAGGCTTCGGATGCGACTTTGCAGAGTCTGCACTTCATTGATGGATCTCCAGTCCAATCCCTTATTGACCCACGAAGCGAGCTGAATTGGAGGGCCGGGTCGGAACGCAGGTGTTGCCGCCCACTTGGGGCCCCGCAGCTCGTTGATATAAAACCACCCCTGCTGCCATGGGTTGGAAGATGTGGCGAAAGATCCTTCGGGCCAAACAGCTCCTGCCAGCTTGCCTATTATGACGCTGCCGCACTCTGCCTGCTCCTCTTCTGCCACCTGCGGCCTCACATCAAAGGTCTTGAGCCACGAACCAAAGTGTGGAGGAGTCCGGAGAAAGGCCTCACACATGACGATAAATGTTGAGATGAGGAGAATAGAGTCCGGGGCTAGATCATGAAAATCTAGCCCATAGTAGAACATGAGCCCTCGAACGAAGGGGTTAAGCGCGAACCCTAGCCCGTGAAGAAAGTGGGATACAAACACTACCCTCTTGCCAGATCTGGGGGTCGGTATGACTTGCCCTTGAGCTGGAAGCCGATGAAAGATTTCCGAGGTCAGATACCTCGCTACGCGGAGCTTCGCAATATCCTCCTCTGTGACAGAGGAAGCCACCCACCGGCCCTGATGGTTGGATCTGTACATGACTAGGGCTGGTGGCGATTGGAACCCGAGGGTTGGAACTTGGGGTGGCCGGGGTTGAGGAAGGAGCAAGCGCAAGGGAAGAAAATGAGACTGGCTCCCTATATAAAGGTCCTGAATATTGGGCGTCTCCCCCAGGGTATCTAAACTTACCTATCACCAAGGAGTTGTACCCTGGGGACGGTTGGGTTACCCACGCCTGCATTAATGAAAATCCCGTGAATAAAGGGACACGATCTCTGCCCTGACGAGACATGCCAGAAAAACCGCACCCCGAGACGTGGGGCGGTTCGCTAGCTGACGGTTGGAAATAGCAACCGGGAAGGCATGATACGATGTCATGGAAAGTTGCAACAAATTGGGCTCGTGGGGTGTTATATTTTCTTCCACTATATACACAGGTCCGGATATACTTACTTCGTCCGAAGACTATTCTGGAGTTTGGAAGGATGGAACCCGCCTTGCAATGCCAAAGACAAATCTGCGCGCCGGACTCCTCGTCATTGAAGCCAGGTTCAGGGCCTACTGAGGGAGTGCTGGACTAAGGGGTCCTCGGGCGTCCGGCCTATTATCCATGGGACGGGCTGATGGGCTGTGAAGACATGAAGGCCGAAGACTGCACCGTGTCTGGATTGGACTCTACTTGGCGTGGAAGGCAAGCTTGGTGACCAAAGATTCCTGTTTATGTAACGACTCCATGTAAACCCTAGATCCCCTCGGTGTCTATATAAACCGAAGGGGATAGTCCGGAAAGGACACCACATATACTCATTAGCATACCCATATAGGCTAGACTTCTAGGGTTTAGCCATTACGATCTCGTGGTAGATCAACTCTTGTAATACTCATATTCATCAAGATAAATCAAGCAGGAAGTAGGGTGTTACCTCCATAGAGCCCGAACCTGGGTAAACATCGTGTCCCCCGTCTCCTGTTACCATCGATCCTAGACGCACGACTACAAAAAAAATACACTTCCGTGATGATACGTGTTTGTCACAGTAGGTCGCGTTTTTTGTCATGCATGTACATCCATGACGATTTTATGACAGAATCAAGATAGTCGTACCTGTGCTGTCGTAGAAGTGTTCCATGACATTACCAAAATTATCATCATGGAAGTGTCCACTTCCATGACGATAAATCGCGCGTCACAGAAGTGCTTTCGTCAAGGGTGACCGACACGTGGCATCCACCATAACGGAACACCGTTAAGCTATCGGGTCGGATTTTGGATCCGATAACCCATTAACAGCCCTGACCAATGGGAAATTTCCACGTGTAAAATTCTGATTGGCCGAAGGGAACACCTGTCAGCTCGTCAGTGGGCCAGATGTCGCCCGTCCATTGGAGGAGACATGCCTATGATACGTCGACACGTGGCTGGGCCCAACAGAGGCCCATATAGGTTAAAAAGGCCGGCCCAGTCAAAGGCCCGTAGAACTTAATTAGGTACTAGTGGGCCAGCCCAATAACCGCCTGCTTAATAAAGGCCCATTTACGGCCCGAAGCCAGATCTGGCCCGTTAATTGTTCGCCCAATATTTGGGCCCATTTGTGGCCCAAAGCCAGATCTGGCCTGTTAATTGTTCGCCGAATATTTGGGGCCAACTACAGCCCAGTGACTTTCGGCCTGTTAGAGGCCTGATGTAGACATGGGCCCATTTCAGCCCGGTGTGACTTTCGGCCTGGGAATGGCCTGTGCTGCCCATGGGCCATATATGGTCTGATGGGACATCAGGACCACTAACGGCCCGTGCTAAAGGTGGCAACAGTTAAGCCCAACGTGACTTTGGGCCTGTTAAAGGCATGTCGCGTAATTCGGCCTGTTGATGCCTGTGCTAAGCTTTCGGCCTCTTAAAGGCCCATGATATCAGTGAGCCAACTAAGGCCCGAGATATGTTTTGGCCTGGTAACGGCCCATGAGCTAACTGGGCCCAAAACGGCCCGGCCTACATTTCGGCCTGCTGAAGGCCCGTCGACGACTAGTGAAAATTGAGGCCCAACATGCATTTTGGCTTGCTAAAGGCCCGTGGTTTCATCTTGGCCGTAACAGGCCAGTACAATATTCAGCCTGTTAATGGCCCAACGCTACCTGGGCCAAACTAAGCGCTGGGTCGACAAAAGGCCCAACTAAAATATAGGCTGGTGTAAGTTTGGGCCTAGCACAATGTGTGAAGGCCCCAATCATTCGGCCCAAGAAAGACGCAGGCCGGCCCAATTGTGGCCCGCTAAAAACCTGGCCCGTTAGAGTCGAATGTTTCGGTCCGGTCGACTACATCTATTTTTTTCATATAGCGAATGATGGCAGTAACTAGTAGGAATTAAGAACAAACCTACTCTATACAATAAAGAAATTACGGCATAGTAACTAAGAATAAACCTACACTATACAATAAAGGATTTAAGGTATATTACATCCACTGGGCATCGAAGTTCGCCACCAGTGATCATAAAGCGCAACGAAGAAGCAGTTACAAAAACTGGGCACCATTGCAGCGTAACAAAATAATACTGAACCAAGACCACTTCCAAGACAGTTCAAGAAAGGTTAGCCTTGCGGGGGAACTGATGCGCAAACTGCTGAGCAAGGCTGTGAGACCGGCCTAGCATGTCGGTCATAGCTTCCAGGTGTAGCTGTTTAGCGATGAGGTTCTCATTGGTGTTCTCCGCAATCTTTCTTAGAGATAGGACTTCAAGTCGAAGTTGAGTTGCAGAATGCATTTCTGCTAGAACTCGGGACTGAAGAAGTCGAACTGATTCAGACAATGAATTATGTGAGCTTCTCTAACTGTTAGTCTCATGTAACTTGAACACTGCATCAAGACAAGACTTTGGGGTTGTCTCGCTATCTTCAAGATGTTTTGCCTTCTTTGCTGCAATATATGTTGGGTTTGTCTCACAGCCTTCAGCAAACTTGTGCATGCCATCAGGCATATCACCCTGAAACAAAGCAGAGAGATGACAGGTTTTGCACATGTATAAACAAAGATGATAACTGTTCTATCAATTCTATCCAATTTCGAATTAGAAAATAAAGAGTAAGTTCAAAATATCAATAGCATAATTTGGCATTGTTCATAATGCGGGGAGCTTCACCACACTACTGGATTACCATGTCAACATAACAAGCATAGATGAAGGGAAAATAAAATCATTGTATCTGTTTTGGATAATGTGCATGGCATGTTGTTCATATCATCAGCCACATCAGTAAAATAAAATAGGAGATGACAAGGTGCAAACGTGGGCTGCTTCACCACACACTGGATTATAGATCCACAAAAACAATCATACATATAGGGAGTATTAAGTAATGTGCATGGTATGAATAAGGAATTTGGTTTTACATGTAAAACTTAGAACTTACGGTTCTTACGAACATGCATTTTGGTAGAAACAGCAAACTAAACAGCAGTAAACGATAGGGAGTATGAGCAAATTAAACAGCAGCTGAGGATAAAGGCTTTAGAAGGACTGACTTACATTAACAGTTAACACCGGCTTTATAATGCCCTTCTCCATGTCAGGGGAAGGATAACTCAAGAATTTCAGCACAGAATCTTCTTCATAAGCATTGCCTGTACTCTACATTTTGTAGAGAGTAATTATAGATATGATAATACTGGAAGGGATAGAGGATAATGAAGATAAGATGCAGATTGATGCTACATAATCAACTACCAATCCCTGGAAGTACAAGCATTATAGGACAAAATGTACTGACAAGAGCAATGGGCTACACTTCTGCACTGGCATTGCTGTGTATTCTACTTGTTGGTAAGATTAAATATAGATCTGATCTTTTTTAGTAAATGGTGGGCGAGGGAGATAAGATGCAGAATGCTATAGAATGAACCAATCCCTCTTCCCATAATACAAGAGTGTTTTGAACACTGGTGTACTGTACAAAACGTTCTTATATTATGGGACGGAGGGAGTAGCTGTTAATGTAAGTACAATGATAGACCACGTTCAGTCCTTACAAGAGGACTGCAGAGTCGAACCTCTTCAAAAGCATTGGGTTGACTCTAAATTTATGTAAGAGTCCATACGGATCTTATAATGTCCACCAAATGGACGATTACGAGGCTAACATGTGCAGTGATGCTACATAATCAAACAGCTATGAAAGTAAGTATGGTCATACAAGGCAAGAGGTACTCACAAGAGCAATGCAGTGTGCAGTATAGTTGCGAGATTCTGTGGTCCCTTGAGAACGAATGTTCTTCTGCTAACAGTTTTCGTACAAGTGAGACATTAAGGCAAATGCAGAAATGTAGTTCAAATTGTGATGTGATATCATAGACAGTGCCTTACGCTGCAGCCGAGACCAATGTGTAACAAGATTATTCCAGTCACCGTCGGATAAATGTAGCACTGGAGACTTTACAGAAATTTCGTTCAGAGGCTTGCCATCGAAGTGCACTTGCCTCAGGTAGGAACGATACTTCATTAACGAGTGCTTGAAAAGCGCAACCAACCCTTGCTCGTCATCACAATCCAGTTTGCTCCTCGCCTATTTAAAAGAATGAAATATTGTGTCTTCTGTCAGCAGAAACATATGCAGTAATGACCATAAATAACATTAGTACATTACTTACGCGTAAGTTGCGGAGGAAGACTGGAAATTGTTCTATGTCTGCGGTATAATCTTTCCATGAAGGAAAGATGCGCACAAAGTTCCTGACAACAACATAAGCTTCGTCTTCTAAACTGGGAAGAAATGGAACAGGGGTCCTATTTGCTGCAATTGGGGCTCTCTCTGGTTCGAAAAGGGATTTGGCAACTGGATTTGGTGTACTCTTTGCTGGAATGGGGTTTTTGCGTCGTACAGTTGGTGCTATGTCAACTGGCATAACCATACAGTTTGCTGCAGTTGGGGTCTGCTGAGTTGGGGCATCAGAAATGACCAGTGTAGTAGGGCTAGAGTCTGCTAGAGTTGGGGTATTTTGTGGGTCAGGTGATATTGCAACTACACCTAATGGGCTATTTGATTTATCAGGTGCCACTACCTTTTCCAAATACTTTGCTTGTGCTCCTCCACGATCAGCAATCGCCCTCTTCCTTTTGAATGTCTGATACACAAGAACAACATTTGAATGGATAAATATGGTATGATGACAGATGGAATATGTACTGAAAATGGATAGGCAGGGGGTATTCACATACACGATGTGTAAACTAAGCTAATGGCAGTTCAACAAAGTAGAAGCAATGCAAAGCATCAGTTGCAAGATATGTGCGAGCAATGTAACCTTGGAAAGTTAGAGCAAGTACCTTGATGGGTGAATAAGATAGGGCATCTTCCTATGACTCCTCCACTAGGGAGCTACATTGACTTAGGTCTCCCTCTAGCTCAGAATCACTGTTAGGATCATATTCTAAGCATGAATCTGTAGGTGGAGAGCGTTTGCATTGCATTGCATCCAGACTTGATTTCAGTCCCTTAATGCCAAATTTGACAGCCATGGCATTGTTCTGCTTTATTCTTTTCATGCGCGCAAGCTCATAATCATTATGATGCTGTTCAGAATCTGAGATCCATGAAAACATAAAAAGTAGTCAGATTATCTATGGAATGCATTACGGATTCAACTCAGAGAGTGTCTCCCTATAAACCCCTGCATATGCAAAGTTCACCTCCCCAACCGTGCTGACCAGACCACACACAGAAATACAAACCCCTTATGTCTCTATAACAGGCAGGCACACATTTCAAAACTGAAGTAGGAACATTAGAATCATATGAAATTCGTATTTGAACAAATAAACTAAGCAATTATGAGTGGCGTAATGTTTAGCTTCAAGGGTGGAGTGTTGGTAGTGCGACACAAAGCAAGTAGGCAGATTGTATTCCATGTAAAAGATCGAAACCTATGTAAAAGCTGGAAATGACACTTTCTTTCTATACAATGCAGTGTTCGTTACCCACACATGATGGAACAGATCACATAGAGAAATAGTATTCACTCATTTCTACGGTTCCAGTATTTAGAAACAGGGTGGTCCACCCTAAAAGAATATTGACAACAAATATGAAAAGGCAAGCATAGATGTAGTGAATCAATCATTTACTTGCGAGCTTACTAGGACAAGTATGCAGAATTGTAACTGCAGTAAGAGACCGTCCAAAATCTGAATGAAGAAGTTTGTCTAGCACTTATTGTTTGCAACTAATCGATGTGAATAATTGGATATTATATCGAATGAGTAAGAAAGACAAGTAAAATTGTCAACAAACCTGGCTTGCAGTAGTAATCTAGGTCAATGTCACTACGACCAACAATCCAAAATGACTAGTTTCTGTTCCGGGGGCCAGAATTTTGAAAACCCTGTGAACTTTAGAGGTACTAAAGATTACCGAAATACATCTGAACCATTAAGTGTAGGTAGCACTGAGCACACAAAAAACCCTAATGACAGTCCTGCCTAATGAGTAATGAATCAATTAGAAAATGGGTGATGAGGAGTGGCTGCTGAGTGTTGAGGACGTATCTCAGGATAAATCGTGTTGGCTTGGTGGGTGCTGCACGCCTGAGCCCTGAACGTACTGGGAAGGTAGGCACGCCAGCGCGCCCGGGCAGCGGTGACGCTGTTGGGCGAGCGGCTAATAGCCTCCTGTTAGTCCGGTGTCTCCTGCTAGAGTCATGCCGTCCGGGGACGGCAAGTCGCCGGCGAGGCAGGCGGCTGGGGGTGATACGTCTCCGTCGTATCTATAATTTTTGATTGTTCCATGCCAATATTATTCAACTTTCATATACTTCTGGCAACTTTTTATACTATTTTTGGGACTAACATATTGATCCAGTGCCCGGTGCCAGTTCCTGTTTGTTGCATGTTTTATTGTTTCCCAGAATATCCATATCAAACGGAATAAAAAATGACGGAGATTTTTTATGAATATATATGATTTTTGGGAAGAAGAATCCACGCGAGACGATGCTCGAGGGGCCCATGAGGTAGGGGGCGCGCCCCTGACCCTCGTGGCCACCCCGTAAGGCGGTTGGTGCCCTTCTTTCGCCGCAAGAAAGCTAATTTCCGGATAGAGAACGTGTCAAAATTTCAGCCCAATCGGAGTTACGGATCTCTGGGAATATAAGAAACGGTGAAAGGGAAGAATCTGAGAACGCATAAACAGAGAGAGACAGAGAGACAGATCCAATCTCGGAGGGGCTCTTGCCCCTCCCATGCCATGGAGGCCAAGGACCAAAGGGGAAACCCTTCTCCCATCTAGGGAGGAGGTCAAGGAAGAAGAGGAAGAAGGGGGCCCCTCTCCCCCTCTCCTCCGGTGGCGCCGAAACGCCGCCGTGGCCATCATCATCATCACCGCGATCTACACCAACACCTCTGCCATCTTCACCAACATCCCCATCACCTTTCCCCCTCTATCTACAGTGGTCCACTCTCCCGCAACCCGCTGTACCCTCTACTTGAACATGGTGCTTTATGCTTCATATTATTATCCAATGATGTGTTGCCATCCTAGGATGTCTGAGTAGTTTTTCGTTGTCCTATCGGTGGTTGATGAATTGCTATGATTGATTTAATTTGCTTGTGGTTATGTTGCTGTCCTTTGGTGCCCATCATATGAGCAAGCACGTGGATCACACCATAGGGTTAGTTGTATGTTGATAGGACTATGTATTGGAGGGCAAGAGTGACAGAAGCTTCAACCTAGCATAGAAATTGATGCATATGGGATTGAAGGGGGACCAATATATCTTAATGCTATGGTTGGGTTTTACCTTAATGAACATTAGTAGTTGTGGATGCTTGCTAATAGTTCCAATCACAAGTGCATAG